>NC_031783.1:14395677-14423524 GCF_001522545.3 Parus major | reverse complement strand
CTTTTGGACCCCAAAATCCCTGCCTGGGCTCCTTTTGGACCCCAAAATCCCTGCCTGGGCTTCTTTTGGACCCCAAAATCCCTGCTGGCAGCAGCTGCACTGCCCTTTTCCACAAGGGAAGAACACACTGAAAAGAACCTTGCAGCCACCTCATGCTGTAACATTTTATTTATTGGCTTGTTTAACTTATTCCCTTGAGCTCCTGTAACTCAACCAGAATCTTTAAAGAAAATAAAGGCAAGAGGGTTGAAAATCCCACAATTCCAGCCTTTTTTTTTTTTCTCCCTCTCCAATCTGTGCTGTCTGACAATGGGAAACAACAATAACCCAGGGGAAGGAAGGGTTTTTGGATGCCAGTTGGAAATGCTGGGAGGGAGGAAACAACAGGAGAAGAAGCAGGAGATCAGTGGCAGAGTAGCTGAAAAGTTTGTTTCTGTAAGAAAATGGAATAGCTCTCTGGAGACACCTTACTGGGGGATAAAAGTGAATTTATCCCAGAATTACCCAGTCACTTTAGAAGTGCATTAGTGATTCTGATTTAAAAAAAAAAAAACTGATTTAATTCCTGCTGGAAGCTTCTCCCACAGAGCTTGTCCTGCTCATCCCCACAAACACCAGTCCCACAGGGAATGACCCCACAAATGGAGACCTCCTGGGGGCACCTGCAGCAAGGATTTGGGTTAAACCAGAGAGCTTTTCCCATATTCTTGTTTAAATGGCTGAAAATCCACAAAGGGAATATTCAGGTGGGAGAAAGGCAAAGGGATCTGTGGTACTGCACTCTGGAAAAGCTGGATTTGCAGGCTAAAAAATGGATGTTGGACTATGAGGAATTCCCACAATAATCTTTATAAAAAAACCTTTAAACAGCTTCAACTCAAACTGCCTACTATCATTTTACTCCTATTTTACTACTGCAGAAATGACAGGAATAATCAAGGTTAAAATGAACATAATGATTCAGCACTTCACCCAACGGGTCAGATATTAAATATTAAATATTCCTCTGCCCTGGCAGATTTTGAGCTTCTTGACAGTCTCCTACTTCAAAAGGAAAAAGTTCAAAGTGGCAGATGGGGGGGAAAAAAAAAATAAAAATGCAGTATTTTTTAAGGCAGAGCTTCTGATGGAAGCGTGACACCATCACGTGGGTGGCCTTGACCCCAAACACATCCAGCTTCCATCTGCACAGCCCCACAGCTGCCTTGGCAAACTCAGAACCACAAAAGTCACATTTCAAGGTGGGAAGCACCGGCAATCTCAACCCCACATCTCCCAGGCACCAAAATCGATGCATTTGTCTGCAAAGTCACTTCAATTTTGACTTTAAACACCAAAGTGCATCTTATTTCAGGCTGTTCAGACTCAAGGATGGCAAATTCAAGGGACACAAAACCTGCCAAAATACTCCTCACCCTGCAAACCCCGGTACAAACAGCCCAGAGGAGCAGTTTGGGGAGGGTTTTAAGAGTCTCTGGTGCTGGCTGTGCTGTCCCCAGGCTCGTGGATATTCCCCAGGTGGGGCCAGGGCAGGCAGGGAACGTGTCCTGCCCTTCAAAGGCCACACTTTGCTCTTCTAAAGCTTCCCCTGGCTGAGCCCAAGCCAGCTGGGCAGAAGTTGAAAGAGCTGCTCCTTCAGCAGCCCAAAACAAATAGGGACATTTAAAATTAAAATAGACAAAAAGGCGATAAAAGGAATAAATTGTCCCTCACTGGCCTAAAGAAGAGAGCTCTATTCCTGCTGACCACGCTGGATTTTCCCTGGAGTGGCTTCCCAGGGAAAGCTCAGCAGAGGATTTTGGTGGATGGGGAGGAACCCACGGGGGTGGCTCGCAGGAGCCAGGCTGGGGACAGCAGGATTGGACAAAAACTCAAAATAATGGTTTTATTTTCAGCCACAGAAGAGAATTTTATTTTTTATTTGGGCCACAGGAGGAATTTCCTGCTCCTTTCAGACACCATTCTGCTGAGCTGCCTCCAGCCAGGAACGCTGCCCTTGTCCTTCCCCTCTCCAGGACAGCTCTGGTCTCTTGCAGTGCTCTGGAGAACTCATCAAAACCTCTCAATCTGCCCCAAATCGGGAGCAAGACAATCAATGCACCATCTAACCCCACCCACAAACCCCTGTGAGAAGGGGTTTTTAAAGCCAGCCTTGGTTTTTTAGGCCAGCCTAAGTTTTAAGGGGAATACTGCAGATTTTGGGTTCTCTGAGCTCCTCCCTTTCCACCACCACAACTCCTGAAGGACAGAGAGAAGGGAGTGAATCCTGCTTTGCTCTTTCCACGTGTTTCCCTGCACTGGAAGCAGCCAGCATCCCTCTCCCCAGGGAATTCTGTGTCACACCACAGAAATAACCTGCTGCTCTGACCCATCCCAGAGGATCTGATGAAAAATGAGAATTTTTCACACAGCTGAATGAGCTTGGGTTCTTCTCCCTCAGCCCTTCCCAAGAACCACCTCATTTCCTGCTTAAACCAGAGGAGAAGAAGTGGAGGGATCATCTCTAACCCCCCCTTCTCTCTTATCCCTTTCCCCTCCTGGTGTCTTTTTGTTGTACAGCAGGTAAAATTTCACCCCTCAGATTTCAAGGGGAAAAAAAAATTAAAAAAATAAATAAAATCCAGCCTTATCTCAACTATCAAAAGTCAATTCCTTTCAAGCACGACAGGCAAACTGCAGGCTCTGTGTGCATTCCACTCCTCCCAGCCTGGAGCTGGGAAGGGACCCCAGGACTCATCCCTGAGCTTCCCCCTGGATCAGGAGCTGGGGTTTGGGTATGGGGTGGTGGAGGACAGGAAAAGCTCCTCCCTGTATCCCCCACCCTTTGCCTCTTCCCTAAAAAAAGGTGCCAAAGCAGCCACAACTGGAATTATTTTGGGAAAAGCTGCAGAGCTGTGCAGGGCTGTCAGAGGAGACCCCCTGTGCCAGGAAAAGTGGGAGCAGAGGAGCAGCACAGCACACACTGCTCCAAGATATGGAAATAAAAACACATTCCAGGTGGGCTTTTGTTTTAAAAATAAAACTACAACAGCTCTACAGCCACGGGGAGCACTCCAGAGAGCTGTGGGCACTAATGAGAGCCTGTCTTAATTATCCCACTGCTCCAGGAATGAACAGATCAAACCTCCAGCCTTGGAGTCACTGCAGCTTCAGGGGGAGGTTGTTGGGATTTTTTTTTTTCCTTTCTCCCCTCCAAACAGAAACCCAAAGAGGAAGAAGGATCACATCCATGTTTTGCTCCTGTATCCCAGGAAGCCAAATCAGGAGGATGCTCAAACTCCTGCCCTTTGACATTAAAACATCTAGAAAACAGACAAGAAATTCTGGAATAATTTGGAAACAGGCAATGGAAAACCATCCACTGAGTTGTTTTTCCACCTCTGTTTGGTTTCACAGCTTTAAGTTCATGCTGAGTTAAGAGCTCAGAGAATGGAGCTTTTCAGAGGCTGTTCTCCTTCACCCACTTACATTCCAGCTGCAGTGGGATGGGAATGAATGGGGCAGCACATGCAAATCCTTAAAACTAAACCCACTGAGCCCATCTGTGGGAAAGGTGTCCTGTTGTAAAGCCAGAAAATTTGGGAAGAATCCCTGGGCACCTCTTGATGGCAGAACCTTTTCCCTCCCCACGACCTCAGCTGCAGGCAGAGAGGCACCTCAGGAGGTGACCTAATGAAATTTGGGATTTCAACCAATGTATTTGGGGCCTTAAGGAGAGCAAGGACAACCTAAACCCTTTATTTCAGCACCACAGGGATTTACACAGAGTCAGGGTTTCTCCTTTTTCCAGGGGCTTTCTGTGCTTAGTGTGAAATACAGAACTCCAGCTCTCTCCTGGACAGAGCTGAAAACTGAGAAACCAGCCTAAAAGGTGGATAAAATAAATAATACAATTATTATTAATCACAATAATTAAATAATAAAATTATTGAGGGAGTTGCCTCACAACAGCCATGAGGGGAAGCACAGCACAGCTGGGATAGCACAGAATGTCATGGAATAACCTCAGTGGGAAAGGAGCCACGAGGATCATCAAATCCAATCCTGCACCAATGAACAGAGGAGAGCTCAGGGCACAAACCCCAGGTGAGACCGAGCTGGGACATTCCCATAAATCATTTGTGCCCATAAATCATTTCTGCCAGGTGCTGTTCTTATCTCACATTCCTACACAGATAATCTGCAGAGGAGCAACTGGAAATCCAAATGGCAACAGGGAAATCACAGAATCACCAGGTTGGAAGAGACCTTGAAGATCATCGAGTCCAACCCAGCCCAAACACCTCAAGCTGTGTTTCTTTAACACATCCACAGGGATGGTGATTCCACCATCTCCCCGGGCAGACAATTCCAGTACTTCATCAACCTTTTCCTAATATATCCAACGTAAATTTCCCTTGGTTCAGCTTGAGGCTGTGTCCTGTGGTTCAGTCAGAGCTGAAACCACCCTGCAGGGACTTGTGGAGAGTGCCCAGGTCACCTCTGAGTCTCCTTTTCTCCAGGCTGAACAAGCCCAGCTCCCTCAGCCCTTCCTCACAGCGTTTGTGTTCCCAGCCCTTCACCAGCCCCGTTGCCCTCCTCCTCCTCCTCCTCCTCCATGTGCACCACAAACAAAACGAGGGAAGAGCAGAGGAACTGAGAACCCACCAGATCTGTCCAACATTGACCAAGGAGAGGTAGAGGAGCCACAGCAGGGACATGAGGACCATGTTGGCACAGCCAGTCAGCAGCACAAACACCGCCACTGCCAGGCCGGCCAGCGCCAGGCAATCCAAGGTGCTGTCCATGGCAGACCAGTCCAGGAACCAGATGAGAGTGGGGGCATAGCTCAGGGCATCCAGGCCGACCTTCCCCTTGAAGTATTTCTTGATGTCCTGCAGGTAGAGCTTGCAGGGGAGCAGCCCCTTCTCTCCTATCAGCTGCTTGTTCTGCTCAAACGCCACCAGGAAGGCCACGGCTGCAGGAGAACAAGGAGAGGGGAAAAGCCACGTGAGGAATCACCCAGGAGGAGGGAGCTGATGTGAGTCCAGAGCTCCAGAAGGAATTCTTGGAAGGAATTCATTCCCAAGTCCTTATCTCCATTAAAATCCAACACAGTCATTGCAGTGCCCAGCAGAAGTTTCCCTGGGTTGCAGCTGGGTGATCTTTAGGGTCCCTCCAACCCAAACCATTCCAGAGTTTCTATGGACCACAAGGAATTCTATAAATCCTGTCTGGGCTTTGGAAGACAACAGATCTCCACCTTAACATGACATTACCCAGGCATCCATCAAGCACCAGAATCTCCTTACATGGAAAACACTCCAGATCTCAAACCATCGTTAATGAGAGTTTAAACTCATCACCACCATTAACGAGGTGTTCACAGAATCCAGGAGTGGTTTGGGCTGGAAGGGACCTCAGATCTTCTCACCCCACCCCTGCCATGGGACACCTTCCACCCTCCCAGGCTGCTCCAAGCCCTGTCCAGCCTGGCCTTGGGCACTGCCAGGGATCCAGGAGCAGGCCCAGCTTCTCTGGGAATCTGTGCCAGGGCTTCCCCACCCTCACAGCCAGGAATTCCTTCCCAATATCCCACCAAGCCCTGATCTCTGTTAATGTGAAGCCATTCCCTGTGTCCTGTCCCTGCATCCCTTGTCCCCAGTCCCTCTCCTGCTCTCCTGGAGCCCCTTCAGGCCCTGGAAGGGGTTCTGAGCTCTCCCTGGATCCTTCTCTTCTCCAGGTGAGCATTCCCAGCTCTCCCAGCCTGGCTCCAGCCCTTGGAGCAGCTCTGGAATTGCTCCAACAATTCCTTCCTATGCTGAGGACCCCGGGGCTGCTCCAAACACTCTCAGTTCTTTGAGCTCATGGTTCAACCACCACAACTGCCCAAGAGAGCAGCTCTGACCCTCTGCATCCCATCACACCCTGGAAGGCTGGAAACCCCAAATCTTACCACTTTCCCATCCCTTAAATTCCCACTTTTTCCATGTTCCTACAGCTGTTCCCATCTATAGTGTTTCTGCTCCTGCCCTGGACAATCTTAGAGCAGCCAGCTGCTTTTTTTAACAGCACATCAGCAATTTAATTACAGATCCCAGACCTAGCATTTGATGTCCTACAGAGAGAGTTGGGCAGTTTTTAAGCATTATCTCATATTTTAGGCATCTCCTGCAGTTACCAATTTGCAGTTTGTAACTCCAGTAATCTCCATGTCTCAGGGAAAAAAAAATAAAAATGAAAAAAAATGAGGAAGGCCAGCATTTCCTGATTAGGCTGCATGCACTAATTTACCCATCCTTCAAACATCACCCAAACACCAGCCACGTCACGGGCAGCAGCAGCAGAGCTCTTGGGAAAAGCCAATTTGTTCCCCTCCCCGATCCTCCCTGGTTAATGATCAAATCTGTTTCCTCCCTTATCTCAATGCTGGCATTCTGCAAACAACAATCCTGGTGTTCATCTGGTGTCTCTCACTGGGAGCACTGGGGGAAGAGGCTGTGTGAAATCAGAGCCCAAATTCCCATTTCTTTGAAGTCTGGAGCAGCAACCCAAAGTCTGCAGCCCCAGGGAATCCAACTGAAAGTCCCATTCCCCAGACAAAGGTCTCCAGTGGGTTCCACTTAATCCACTTAACACTCCCCCAGCTCTCTGCACACAGCCACGGGTTTTATTCTCATTTAAAAACCACTAAAAGCCATCATCCAGCACACAGCAGAGGTCACTGGGAGGGTTCCCTTTGATTCCAGAAGATCCTGAACTCCAGGGATGGCACAATAAAGTTGGGAGTTAATTGGTTGTGTCTCTTCTCATCCATCTTTTATACACAGTGAATGATTTTACAAGTAAAAGGCATTTTTCTTCAATTATTTTACTCAATTATGGACAGAGAGAGACATGAGAAAAGCTATTTCCCACACTACAGGATCGGTTCTGGAACACAAATTAAGTGTTTTCTATTTTATCCATCTCTTTTCTACCAACACTCGGCTCAACACAACTGCGTCATCAGAAAGCCTGACATGAAAACCAGCAGAAATAAAATTCTTCTGAGCTTTGGATAGCTTAATATCTTCATTTTTGGCTTTAAAAAAAGCCAACTGAAAGCCAGTTCTGCCTTAAAACTCCGTGGCTTGATTTCCCGTGATTAGCACTGCAATTTGCTGCACAGTTTTCCAAAAGTGCTAATCAAATTCACCTCTAAATGCTCCAGAATTGCTGCCCCAACCCATAAATGCTGAGCAGGTTTTTGCCTAAAAAAGTCCAAATTAGACCCCTGCACTGTAGGCGAGACAAACAAGGAAAGGATAAATTAGTGGGGGGAAAAAAGAGCCAGCAATTCCAGCAAAGTGCAGATTGGATGGATAAAATCCTGCTCAGCCTCCCCGGGCCTGCGGGCAGCAGAGACTGGGCTGGAGCTGCCATGAAATGCACATTTTGGGATGGCCCAGCTCGGGCTCCAAAGGGGTTTTGTCCCAGCACATCCATTTCCCTGTGCTGGGATTTCCCATGGCACCATCCACAATTCAATCCCGAATTTCGGGAGGATTCACCTCCCCCAGAGCAAACCCCTGTGCCTGTGTTTGTTTGAGCCATCAGCTCGCAGGTGATGCTCACATTCCCAGAGCTGCATCCCGGATCCAGCTCCCTCTCCTGGACACTCCCCATGCTCAGGCTCTGAGTGGCTCCAGGCTCCCTCTCCACCCATCTCCAGCATCTTTTGGGCTCATTCCTCATTCAGCTCCCACTTCCAGCCATCCATCCCTGCTCCATCTCCCGAGGTTCCTCCTCAGGCAGCAGCTCCTGGACACGGGGAAGAGCTGGGACTAAAGACAGACTGCAGAGGATTGCAGTGACACAGGAGATGCCCAGATCCAGGAGGGAAAAAGGGAAGTTATTTATCATCAGCTTGTCCTTGCTTCCTCTCCCTCAACCCCAGAGAAACTGGAGCTTTAAATTCCATGTAACAGACCCCGCTGCCTTCTCCAGGCGCCTCCCCTTTAACCTTGGCTTGGTCAGGGGGTGAAAAAGTCCCTTTTCCCCCAAAGCCTGTGCTCCTTCCTCTTCCTTAACCCTTCTTCTGGAACCTCTGTCCCCCGTGTTTGGGGATTTTCCACTCTGCACCTTCCACTCCCTCCAGCTCAAACAACTTCACTTCCACTTTGGGCACTGCCTGGCACCACCACCCTGCAGGGCTCGGGAACCACTTCTGCTCTGTCCTGGAGCTTGTCCCTGGGATTCTGCACCCCTCCAGCCCTGGCACAAATCCCACCACACCTCCACCACCCCCGGGCTCACTCCCTGCGCTTCTCAGGGACAATTCCATGGTTTGGGATGGCTCAGTCCCGTGTTCCACCTGGCTTTGCTGCTCCTGTGCAGGTGGCAGGAGCAGCTCCGGCTGTGCCTCCCCCTGCACAGCCCTTGACAGCTCACATGGGAGCTCTCCCTGCTGCCAGCTGAGCTTTACATAATACATGCAAATTATCGGGGCTGCTAATAGACCTTCCCTACTTATCCTCACCTCACAAGGTGCTTCTCTGTACTTTTCCATTAACTCCCCCCCTCTCCACCTTCTCCTTCCCCTCCCAGCCTCCCCTCTGCCCCCAAACCCAGCGTGTTCCATCCCACACGGTACCAATAACCACCACCCAAGCGTCCCCATCCCAAGGGATTTGCTCCATCCACATTTCCTTGGCTCCTTCCCCCCCAGCCCAGGCTCAGCCTGATGGTAAGAGAATGAGAGAACCCCGTCCTTCGTGCTCAGGAAAGATTTAAAGATGTGAAATCCAAAACTTTCCGGTCATATGGCTTTTTCTCTCTTTCCCCCCCTCTTGTTAAAAGAAGTCTTAACTTTTCCTTAATGCCCAAACCACAAGAAGAACTGAACCAAAGCACAGAGCTTTGCTTGAAAGCTAAACTGCATTTTGCACATGCACAAAAGCCCTGCCTGGAGCAGTTTATCAAGTGTCCCTTTGACCCAACGAGGCATTTGAACAGGCCCTGAGCTGGATGCTGCAAGATGAGGTTGAACTGCTGGAAAGAAAAAAGAGCACAATATTCCTTGCATTTTATTACCAGAGAAATGAATCAAATAAATTTTCAATTGATGAATCCCCCTGCTGAGTTTTGCAACACAGGAGCAACAACACCAGAGCACCGAGTGAAGGGTGAAGCCAAGCACCCACAAAAAAAAAATACACAACAAAGTGCTCTGTTCTTAACACCTTTTCTGTTTTCTTGCCTTTCACGGCCAAGCTGAAGATTTTGGGGTGGTTGCTCGGGGCTTTTGAAGCACTCATCTGCCTGCTGCCTCCTTGTTTGAAAATAAAAACATTGGAAAAAAAATTGGAAATAGAAGAAGCTTCCTTTTGGGTCTGAGGCTGTTCAAAACCACACCAGATGCCCTGGGAAGATTCCTCTGCTCCAGAGCGGCTCTGGGCAAGGAATGGGGGAGAGATTCCCTTCTCCAGCACCTTTGCTATTTTTTTTTTCCCATTTCAGGGGGATGCAGCTGCTCAGAGGACCCAGAGCTGATGCACTGCTGGTGCTGCACAGCCCTGCTGAAATAAAACCTTGCAGGGCAGCAAAAGTACCTGAAGATGTTCTCTAATCCTGACCAGGCAGGCTGAAAGCTACTGGGAGCCTTTTAATAAAACCAAGGGAAGGGAAAGCAGGGGAGATGGCAGAGAAAGAGAGGAGGAAGGACACCGGGGAGAGCCAGGAGCCTACAGGAAGCCAAACCCCCCGAGAGAGCTTTAGATTTCAGATTTAGGAAGAAGGAGCGTGAACCTCCCGTAGCTCTGGCGCTGGAGAAAGAAAATACTGTTAAACAATACATAAGGAGAAGGAAGATAAACTGGATTTAAATAATAGCTTTTATTTCAAAGCTCTCCACAGAGCCTGGCTGAGACTGGGGAGGGTGGTATCTAATTACTGACATTTCTACAGCTGGAATCTGATGATGGTAATCACCCAAAAAGGGCACTTAAAAATGATTTAGAAGGAGGGTGAGGGGAGCAAATAATGCACATTTGTTGTCAAGAGCTTTGGGACCAGCTATTTACCTGTAAGAGCACTTCCAACAGGACCCCAAACTATATCTGGGTCACCAGAACACCGATCCCTGTCACAGGGAACACACAGGGCAGGACCAGGATGGAAAAGCTGCAAATCTCCAAGTGCCATTTGGCCAAACCTCTGCCCTGCTCAGGTGAGACCCCACCTGCAGAGCTGCCTCCAGCCCCAGGCTCCCAGCACAGGGAGAGCCCAGAGGAGGCTCCAGGATGAGCAGAGGGACGGAGCAGCTCTGCTGGGAGAGGAGAAGCTTTGGGGTGAGCTCAGTGTGACCTTGCAGGACCTGAAGGAGCCACCAGAAAACACGGAGAGAGACCATTCCCAAGGGATGGAGTGACAGGACAATGCTGTAAAGACCAAACCTCACAGAGCCCTTTCAGCTGGATGCACTTCCCCTGCCCTCCCACTCCTGCCAGCAGCAGGTGGGGTTGGTCTCTGACCTCTCCAACTCCTCAGATCCTCTCCCATCTCCAACCTGCCTCTCACTCAGCAGCTGCTTTGCCAGGGACTTCCCAGGCTCGGGCTCTGGAAAACCCCTTCAAAAGACACAAAAAAAGAAGGGGAGAGTCGCTCCAAGCAGAGGGGGAGAAGGGAGGGCACACAGAAGGACACACCACACCTGCCCTGCTCTGCCTGTCCTCCTTCCACACAGGAAGATCCTCAGGGAAAACATCTCCCGTGCCTGCAGCAGGCAATGAACACCCCCTTGGCAATGGGGTGGGGGCAGGAAGCCCTCAGACCACACTTTGGGGTCACCAGGCACCCCAAATCGTGTTTCTTTCCATGCCATCCTCAAGGTTCTTCACTCTCCCACCCAGGAGGGGAACAATCCCTCAGCTCCAATCGCGTTCCCCGACACCTTAACACAAATCCCCCCCCAAAGGATTTGCTGCTCAGCCCAGCAGGAAGGAAAGGGTTACACATAAAAGGGTGAAAGGAAAGAAGGGGGGAAAACATCCCACGGCTGAGGAATGTCAAACTGTCACAACGGCATCAACCGTCTCCTCAGCGAGTCTGAGCCTCGGCGCGCGCGGAATCGCCGCGTCTGGGAGAAAAATCAGCTGTCACGGCAAACGCTTCCATCTCCAGAAAAAAACCTGGATGAGCAGCTTGGCACAGAGGCACAGAACTGTTTGCTGCTGTTTCTAAACCCAGGCTCTCCAAAGAGATCAAAGGGCAGCTCTCCTTCGCTCTGGAGCATCCCAGAGCTGTGTGGAAGCTGCCTGCTCGCAGCCTCTCCAGCTCACACACAACCAGCACTTTCCACCCCACAAATTCCTCTGGGGCAGCTCTCCTGCGCTGCCAGCACTGCCTGACCTGGCTCAAACCAGGCCCAGCTCCCTGGCTTTGGCTCATTTAGCTTTGGCTCACCCCAAACCAGCAGCAGAGCTCCCCAGGGCCTGAGCACAGCCAAGCACAAGTTGCACAACAAGCAGGTGAACTTTTCCTCTCCTCCCCCTCTTCCCTTAACCAGAGACACAAACATTCTCCTGCCCTGCTCCACGACCCCACACTCTCCCTCTGCCACCCCACTCTCCAAAAGGTTTCCTCACTCCATACTACAGAAGCATTTTGGGGTCTCCCCCCCTCCATTCAGCCACTCCCTGGTGTTCCCACTCCTCTCTCATGCTTGAAAAAAAGCACCAAAAAGAACTCTCCCTCTTTTTTAAGCAGCCCACATTCACTCACCAAACTCCATTTCAGCCTCTGGCTCAGCCCCTCCCAGCCTCCTTTCTCTCCTGCACCCCACCAGTTTCGATCACTTCCTCCTGTAACTCACCTGACCCCAATCAGATCCTTGTCCCCCCCTCAACCTCATTGTCCCAGATGTCCCACTCACCACAAAATCCCACACCTTTGATTTCCACCAATTCCCACCCCTCCAGCCAGCCCCTGCTCCCTTCCCAGCCCTCCACACCGCCTTTGGTCCCAGGTGTGGTGCATTTATCAGCCCAAATCCACCACCCAGCGAAGGCACACAGAGAGCACTAATCAGTTTTTCATAAGGAAACTGCAAACTGAGCCACGGGAAACTCAGCAGCCTGGATTTACACACGGGGGAATATCGGAATCGCTTTCATTTTGACTGAAGGAGTCATAACCCTGCATTTCACCGAGAGCTGAAACCAAACTAGAACCAGAGCACGTGTCAAAACCATACGAAACTACAACTTCTGCATGGTTTTGATGCAAAATAATCTAAGCAGGCTGGCAGGCTACAAATTCTAACGATTCTGTAGACAAATCTGGGGCAAGTTTAGAATTTGTAGCGTAGTGTGTTACTTGTCAGTTTGGGTTTCACTGTAAATATTTTTAAGCGGAGCACCGGTGGGCTCTGAGCACAGCTCTCAGTGCCAAAGCAAGAGGCAAACAAGCACGGCAGAGGCTGGAAACTGCTTTTACTGTGGAATGTTTTAAGGTCATGTTGATTCTAGGTCCTGGTTGTTGGTGGTGTTGGCACTCAGGGGTGGCATCTGTCCCTCAGTCCTGCTGCTGAATAAGACACGGAGTTTCTCTCTCACAACTTCAGGGGAAAGGATGAGCAGCTCCAAGCAGCTCTGCTGAGAGGTACCAGCCCCGTGGTGTGAGCAACCTTCTCCTTCCAGCATCACCAGCTTCCATCAGCCACAGGGTCCCCAGTCCAGCAGGAAAGTGCGAGCGGAAAAGAGAATCATGGAATACGTAGAGATGGAGGAAAGCCACAAGGATCATAAAAGTATAGAATATCATGAAGTGGGAGGGACAAAGATCATCGAGTCCAGCTACTGTTCCTGTACAGGACATCCCCAAGGATGTCACCACGAGTTTGGGAGCGGTGTTCAAAGGCTCCTGAAGCTCTGGCAGCCTTGGGAATGTGCTCATTCCCTGAGGAACCTGCTCAGTGCCCCACCACCCTCGGGAGAGGTGGAAAAACCCTTTCCCTGCTCTCCCCCAGCCCTCCCTGGCACAGCTCCAGCCGCTCCCCGGGCGCCGTCCCCGGTCACCACTCGGGGACACCGCGGGGCCACTCACAGTACAGGAAGGCAATGGAGCGCAGCAGCACGATGCGGGTCAGCCAGAAGGTGCCCGGGGAGAGCGGAGAGGCCGCGGTACCGAGCCCGGGCTCGGGGGACTCGGGGGATGCAGCGGGGGCCGCTCCGGGAGCTCCATCGGGGGCTCGGGCCCGGCCCGGGCCGCGCTGCCGGAGCCCCGCGCTGGGCGCCGCCATGTCGGGCACAGCGAGCATGTGCGGCCCGGCGGGGCGGGCCCTGAGGGGACACGGCGGGGACGGGGAGAAACGGGGAAAAACGGGCTGAAATGGGGAAAAATGGACAGAAATGGGGAAAACGGGGGAAAACGAGCAGAAATGGGGAGATTTCGTTGCTAAACGGCGCTGCCGTGTCGGGCAGAGCGAGCCTGTGCGGCACGGCCAGGCTGGATCTGAGGGGACGCGGCGGAGACGGGGAGAAACCGGGGAAAATGGGGCAGAAATGGGGAAAAACGTGGGGAAACAAGCAGAAATGGGGAGAAATGGGGGAAAGCGAGTGAAAAGGGGGGAAATGGAGAAAAAAGAGCAGAAACTGTGAGAATGCTCTGCAAAGCAGCGCCGCTATGTTGGGCCCAGCAGGGCGGGACGTGGTGGGGACGGGGGACAGAATTGTCTGTGAACCGGTGAGAAAATGTAAAGAATGAAATGAAATAAAATGAAATAAAAATAAAATAAAATATAAAATAAGCAGTCAGCGCGGCTGCGGAGGTGGTGAGAGGTCTGGAGCATCTCTGTGATGAGGCTGTGGGAGCTGGGATGGGCTGGAGAAGGGAAGCTGAGGGGGGATCCCAAACATCCAAATATTTCCAAGGGGTTTTGGAGGATAATTCCTGGCTCTGTTTGGTGGTGCTCAGTGTCAGGATGATACCCTGATACCCTGAGCTAAACCAGAATCCAAATCTCAGAATATTCTGGTTTGGTAGGGTGATGATTGAGTCCCTTCAGGGAATGGCTCACACAGGGATTGAATCTTGGAATTATCAGCACTGTGCTCTGACAGATTTACACAACAAATTCCACCTCAATTTATGGGAAAACTTAATTCCATGGAGGTGGCAGGCCCAGGAAGGGTGTGGATCTCTGGAGGAATCCCAAACCCATCCGGATATGTTCCTGTGTCGCCGCTCCCTGCCTGGATACGGGGGATCATTTCAAGTTAAATTTCTCAGGTTTTCCCCATAAAATCACAGAATGGTTTGGGTTGGGAGGGACCTTAAAGCTCATCCAGTTCCAATTTTAGGCACTTTCCACTGTCCCAGGCTGTTCCAAGCCCTGTCCAGCCTGGCCTTGGACACTTCCAGGGATCCAGGGGTAGCCACAGCTTCTCTGGGAATTCCAGCCCAGCCCCTTCCCACCCTGACAGGGAAAGATTTCCTCCTAAAATCCCATTTAAATCCACTGCTTGTGATGCTGCCGTGACTTTTACTTTAAATAATTCAATTTAATCAAACACTTGGCTGCGTGGAGTTCATAAATAGTATTTTTGAGCGTAAACATTGAGTATCCCCTTAGTAAACAGCTCCGTGCTGGTCGCTGAGAAAGCATCCGCTATCAGGTGTAACATTATTCAACACTTCCCAGCCTCTAAACCAGTCCCTTCTAAATGCCCCTTTTGTTTTTGCAGTTTCCCATCACTGCTGCTCGCATTGTTCTCCTTAGGAAAAAAAAAAAAATAGAAAAAAAAAAAAATCTCACATAATGGTGCATTGTATAGGGAAGGAAAAATCAGCTGTTTGTTAAAGGCCACTGGAATATTGCAGTCCTGCTCTCCCCTTGGATCCGCCACGAGGTTGGGAGAGGAAAATTTAAATAGATGGGAGCTAATGGTTTCCTTTGTGGGGTCTTTTCCAGCAAATTCCACCTTCAATGAGGATGTAAAACAAACTGGATAATTGAGGAAATTACTGCGGGGAAAGTGGAGGGTTTAGGATAAAGATTTCACAAAAAAGCAGGGGGTAATTTGGGCTGGGAAGGGAATGGTGAGCTGAGCTGGTTTGCATTGCCCAGGGTCACTCTGAGGTGTGCCACATGCACAGGGTGGGGTGGTGGCACCACACTGGGGACATCGTGTGTCAGGAGTGTCTTCCCACAGGAAAAGCTGTAAATTTTAAGCCTAAACCAGTAGAAATCTGTTGTTCCTGAAAAGGACTCGATTCACATAACAGGCAGTGGAAGCCTTTCCTGGAAGATGATTCATGCTAGAAAGAAAAACACGTGATAAATTGATTATCACATGGTTGATCAGGACATCAAATGACATCTTTCTGTCCCAAACGTGACTCCAGGATCTTTGTGTGTCCCTCCCAACTCAGAATATTCTGTGATTCCACAAATCCCTTTGTGAGGACCATCACCTGTGCTGGCTTTTCTACTCACTCCTCAATTTCTTCTTTTTATTTTCACCAGGCGACTTCAGGAAAGAAAACACTGCAAACCCTGAGCAAAAAGAACTCAGACAAGGTACTTCAGAGCGAGGTTTGGAGCCTTTTGAGCCTCCAGGGGAAGGCAATTCCTGAATGCCAGGCGGGCAGGGGCATCATTGATGCTCATCTTCATTCACCCAGCCGCCCCCAACGCCACGTCCCCTATTTTGCTGTGTTCCAAACCAGCTGCAGGAGTGCCAGGGGAACAAGCCTTTACTGTCACAGCAGCCAGCAGCTGTCCCCAGCAGCACCCCAACCCCGCTGGCTGGCCCTGGCACCCGAAATGGCTCTGTGTTCATTCAGCTCCGGCCTTTCGCCCCTCTGGCTGCCAGGATTTGGGTTGAAAGGGAGCAGAGAAAGCCGAAATCAGGAGCTTGGGAGGCAGTGTGAGCATGGGGGGCTCCTCTGAAGAGAACAGACATTCAGTTGTGAATAATGCAGGCACACACCGAGCACTCAGCTGCGTTTGCTGAACGGGAGATGGGCACGGCACAAAGAATTCGGGAGCTTCCTTCTGCTAATCCATTTTTTTTCCAGCAGTAATAATTCTTCCCTTTCAAATCCCCAGTTTTCCCTGTGGAAATCTGCTCTTTAACTCCGGGATTAAGGATGGAAAGGATTTTTAGAGGAAGAATCACCTTTTTTTTTGTATATTTGTGCAGGTTAATGAGGAGGGGCTGGCTCAGAAGAGGGATGCTTAAGTGGTGCCATAGGACAAGCAATTAATAATCAGAATAATCATAATTAATCACAATAATCCCCACTATTTTGAAAAGATGCCACCCAGGCTGTGCAGGAGGAAAGAAGAGATCCTTTGCCAACACCTCACCTGACATTTAATGTGTAATTCACTCATGGCTGGGTTTTCATCCTGCAAAAACATTTTTGATTTCTTGCTGGGATATTCGAGTACTTGAATAAATAACAAATAAACTTTATTCAATAAATTTGGAATAAAAAATATTGACATCAGATGCCCTTTTTCTTTGGTATCCACTGCTCAAACCAGGAAAAGGATTTAGGAATCCCAGGCACTCCTCCCATTTGCATTCCAAGCAGAGAAATCAGCAGAGTCCTGCCCAGTGCTGGCCTGCAGAGTTTTTTTATCCATACCAGGTGAATATTGGTGCTGGGGAAAGAGCTGCTGTGGGATTAGGATGGAAAAACCTCCTTGGATCATCCAGTGCCAAGGCCACCCCTAACCCATGTCCCCAAGTGCCACAGCCACACGAGATTTGGGTGAAGCAAGGCCCAATTTATGTGAACAAAAGGGAAATTTTGGACCTGAAGTGACCTGCAAGGAATGGATCCACATAAATTTAGCCTTAAAATTGTGTGAGCAGGGAGCTGAGCCTTCCCAAGCAGCCGGTGTGGGATGGGACCCACCACTATTGCCCAGCTGGAGGGAAAATCTTGTTTTCATTTAAATTAATCAAGTTACCACCTGTCTTTTTAGTCCTTCTTTTCAGGTATCAGGAGTTTTTCTGGAAAGGCTTGAACATTGTTTCACAGCAGCCTCAGAGCTTCCACGTCCTCCAGGCTGAGTGTGAATCCTGCAGGTGTCAGAGGCTGATTTTAACACCACAGGTTCCTTTTATTTGATCAGGGTTTGCTTTTAATTCCCCATAAAGCTCTTTCTCTTTGCTCCTTGGAATTCCAGCAGTGTGCAATCTGCTGCCAGGTCAAAGGAGACCAGATAAATGAGAACTTTCCCCCTTGATCAGACGAAGGATGGAGCCCACCTTTGGGAGGAACACGGTCTGTGTGTGCATCCCAGAGCGCATCCATGGGCTCCAGAGATTCCACGTGCTCTCATCCCCTAAAAATGCCTTCCCTGGCTGCCACTGGAAAGGAAATTTTTCCTTCCTGGCACGAGCAGGGCTCTGCCTGCTCTGGAGCCAATGCACACAAGCTCTTATTCCTGCAGGAGGTAGGGGTATGGAACAGAGGAGCCGGGATGGCAGGTCAAGCAGCCTCCATCCCACAGGGATGCTGAGGATTCCCAGGTGGGAATGTGATGGAGGCAGGCACACAGACCTTGGATGTACTCCTGATTCCCAGAAACACTGGCTGAGCTGGCCAGGAACTTTATTGGAGGCCACGTCAGAAAATGAAGCAATATTCCAAATGTCAGCCTCTGCCGTGCCCACTCCATCAGGAAGAGCTGGATCTGTTCCCCCAAATCCTCTCTAAACTGGGTGCACTCCTAAAGGCTCCAAAACTGGGCAACAGGAACCTCGGTTGTTCCCTGCCGGATCTGCGGCCTTTTCCTGGGAATGCTGATGTCAGGGCTGGCTGTGTTAGGCCAGGATGACACATCCTGTGGGATCCTGCCCTGCAGCTCCAGCCTGTGCCCATCCCTGGGCAAACATCCCCCATCCTTTGGCACACAAAATCCGGCCACGAGACCCCCGCGGGACAAACGGCCCCACTTGAACCCACTTGTTCCCTGAGCATTATCTCATCCCATTTCACGGATGAGTGAACTTCTCAGGAAACCGGAGCTCCTGAGCACCTCCAGGTGCTCCTGGCTCCCTCCTTTCCCTGCGTTCTGGGTGTGTGAGGCCGGGGAATTGTGCTCCATCCATCCCCTGAGGAGCGACACGGGGACACGGAATGGTTGGTGCGGGATGACGGAGCCCGGACGTGCAGCAGGACACGTTCCCTGCCCCGCTCCCAGGCACGGCCTCATCCCTGTGCCCATCTCTGGAAGAAGAGGAAACAACCACCCAAAGTCATCTTCCTCCTTCTACCTGGGCTGGACAAAGAGGAATTCAAGCCTGTGGGCTGGGAAATGCAATTCCCTGCCTCAGGCAGAGCTGGGGAGCCCTGGAAGGCAGCAGCGAGCAGGGAAGAAAACCAACATGTGTAATTCCTCCTGTCCTTGGGGGCTTCTTTTGCAGGAATCTTTGGAGCTGGAGACAGGGAGCAGAAAAAAGGGGTTCTTGTTCCCATTCCTACCTCCAAAACTCCGAGCATCCCGCAAATCCCTTCCCAGCCTCAGTCACGCACTGAGGTTGGGATCTTCCGAGGAAGGTGCTCCGCAGGGAAAGATGGACTAAAAATAGTGATGATTGCTTGGACTCAGCCCTGGCTAAAACAGATGAAACACTGGAATTCTGTGAGTCAAGTTAAATTGCCCAATGAGACAGGATTTATAGGAATATACATTAATTATGTGTCACAGGAGAGGAGGAAAAAAGATTTTCCCAAGTGTCCAACAACACTGCGAAGTCACCAATCCACAGCCCAGGGAAACAAACTCATCCCCAATCTCATTAAGTTTTAGAAGAAAATTTCAGTTATTTCTCATTAGGAAGCCCAGCATATTTTGTTCGCCTTGAGCCTTAAAATAATTTATTTTTTTTTTTTAAAGACACTTTGAAAATCGTATTTCAAATGTATCAGGATGTAACTCTGCAAACTGAAAAGCTGAAAACTGGAAAAATTACAGTTTGGGTTTCTCTTGAAAAAATAAAATTAAATCCTGCTTTGCCATTTGAGAGAATAAATGAATTTTCACATAGAAGGCAGACGGATGTTCGGGCACATTTAAACACTTAAATTCAAAGCATACGGTTTATTTATTACACATCACAGTAATTAAACAAAAACCACCATGTTCCTGGTACTTTTTAAAAGCTGGAATGCTTGAAGCCAAATTTCTTATTTTTTCCCGTGTCAATCTTATACGTGACCCTCTATTTTTCCGGGGGGAATCAGTGGATAAAACCGGAATTTGGGGGAGCTGCTTTTATTTCCCTCCTCCCCCCGCCCCAGTCGCAATTAGAAGGCTGAATTCCACGGATAATTAGAATCAAATGCTCCAAATAAATGCTGGAATGAGCAGGACTGGCTCGGAAAGGGGCAACTTAAACTGACGGGGGAGGTTTTGGGGGTCACCCTCCCTTTTTCCCCCATCCAAAGTCTCACCCCGAGGTGCCGCATCCTCCTCCGGCCGGGATCTCCCGGGCGCTTCCCGGTGCTTGGGACCGAGCCCGCTGCGGGAAGGCTGCGGGAAAAGAGGAGGGAGAGTCGGGGAGGGGACACGGAGGGTCTCGCGTCGCTTTTTTTCCCAGCGATTCCCCGATTTCCTGCGTTACTCGCCCGGTGGAGAGAGCCGGGGCGAAGCGGCACGCTCGGGGCTGCGGGAGCGCACGGCCCGGGGGCACCGGGGATGGGCTGCGGGGGACACACCGGGAGCTCTGCCCGCCCTGCCACGCACCGACCGCCCCAAAAAAACCCTCGAAAAGGGGCTTTAGGATAACCCACGGCACCGCTCCGCCAGCCCGGAGCCGCCGCCGCTCCGCGCCTCTCCCCCGCGGCATCCTCCTCGGAAAAGGAGCTCCATCCCGCACCCGGTGCCCCGCTAGAGAAGCGGGATCCCGGCTGCACGGCGGAGCATCAACCGCGTCCCCAGCACCGGGGGTCCCCGCCAGAACCACGCGGTGAAGCCCCCGGACGATTTGCAGAGGAAAAAAAGCACAGAGGAGCCGAAAGAGGCAGGCGGAGCAGGGAGCCGGAACAGCGGCGGGTGGCATCCCGCGGGCCCGGGCGGCAGGGGACCCTCGGCGGGACCCCTCGCTGGCGGCGGCTCCGGCCGGCGGAGCGGGGGCTCTGAGGCGGCGGCGCGGGCGGCACGGCCCCGCCGGCACTGAGCCACGCCCATTATTATGAATATGCAAATCACATAACCCTCTCCACCAATGGCGAGCGGCGGCGGAGGCGGGGCCGCTCGCCCTGCCCTTAAAGTAACTTGTTGCCAGGGGCCCCGTTTCGCACTGGACGTGGAGCGCGGCGCGGGGCAGCGCGGGGCCCCGGCGGCTGCGGAGCGGCGTTTGGAGCGGGGCGGGGGTAGAAGCGCGGATTTTGGGCTGAGTTTTGAGCGTTTCGTGTCTTTTTTCCTTCTAGAACTTCTTGTTTTTTGCTCGGTTTTTTTCCCCCCCCGCGGCTCGGGCGCCCCGCGGAGGGTGCGCGGCCCCCGGGCGGGCACAGCGCGCCGCCGGCCCGGCTCTGCCGCCCGCCGATGCTCAACATGACCGAGGAGCACGACAAAGCGCTGGAGGCTCCGTGCAGCCCCGCGGGCACCACCAGCTCCATGTCCCACGTGGACTCGGACTCGGACTCGCCGCTCTCCCCCGCCGGCTCCGAGGGGCTGGGCTGCGCCCCCGCGCCCGCCCCGCGCCCGCCCGGCGCCGCCGCGCTGGGGGCCAAGGTGGACGCGGCCGAGGTGGACGAGCGCTTCCCCGCCTGCATCCGCGACGCCGTCTCGCAGGTGCTCAAGGGCTACGACTGGAGCCTGGTGCCGATGCCCGTCCGCGGCAACGGATCGCTCAAGGCCAAGCCGCACGTCAAGCGGCCCATGAACGCCTTCATGGTGTGGGCGCAGGCCGCCCGCAGGAAGCTGGCGGACCAGTACCCGCATCTGCACAACGCCGAGCTCAGCAAGACCCTGGGCAAGCTCTGGCGGTGAGTCCCGCACCGCGCGGATCCTCCTGCGCGGGGCTGCGCGGCTGGACTCCCCCTCCCAGCGCTTCTTTACAGCTTCTACCCGCTTTGTTTTTATTATTCTCTGTTTCTCGGCGTTCCCGGAGCGATTCCAAGTGAAGTACGATCCCCTCCCCGGGCATCCTGCGAAGGACAGAGGGGTCCCTGCTCCGAAAAATCCCCCCGAGCAGGGGCTTGGGCACCCTCGCTCCTGCCGCGGGTGGATTTTCCCTGCTCCATCACGGAGATGCACAACCCTTCCCTTGCCCGCGGCTTCCCCCATCCCCACGCGATGAGACTTTTTTAATGACTTGTTTTATGGCTTTTCCTAATTTTCTCTTTTTTTTTTTTCCCTCCCTTTTGGCTCGCTTGATGCTTAACAAGCTATAAACGCAGCTAAACTCATTTTTAGCAGTTATTTTAACGAGCTTCCTAATTTCCCTGCTTATCTGCTCAGTGCTGCCTGGGGATGCAAACTTTTATTTGCTGGGCGGCATCCGAGCCCGCTTTGCTTTCCAAGGCTCTTCCCCGAGCCACGTTTTTCCGTGTGGTTTATCCCATGGTGTCTGCCTGTACCTAATTCCCATCTTTCCTGCCTGCTCGGGCCAGCGATGCTCCCGCTGCGGTCTGAGCCTCTCCAAAAGTTTGCAAAGAGAGGTGTGGGCAGGGGAGGAGAGAGTTTGGAAAGCAATAATCCCATCCCTGGTGCCTTGGTGGTTTCTTTGTAAGCACCAAACAAAGCTGGAAATGTTTGTGGCAGTGAGGGGGTGGCATTTGCAGGGCAAACATGGGAATTAGAGTTTGTAATTGTGTTGGAAATGGGGAAGGGGGAATTTTGCTTTGCCCAGTTACCCCTGTCGACAGTGGTCGGGTTTTTCGTGCTGCTCTAGTATTGGTATTTTGATCCATTTTTTTTGCTGTGGATTTTAACTCCTTTTTACCACAGCAAATTAATTTTGTTAGTTAACTTGGTGAGTGCTCAGATCCGTTCATGGGAAGTGGGGATGTGCCAGCCTAAAAACAAGAAGAAAACTTCTAAGGAAAAGATCCTAATTTTGGAATATCTTTTTCTCTCTCTTCCTTATTAAAACAACCAACCCCCTCCCCAAAAAACAACCCACCCCCCAAAACCAGTTTATTGAGCGAGAACGAGAAACGTCCCTTTGTGGAGGAAGCCGAGCGGCTCAGGGTGCAGCACAAAAAGGATCACCCGGATTACAAATACCAGCCCCGGAGGAGGAAAAGCGTCAAAGCCGGGCAGAGCGACTCGGACTCGGGGGCTGAGCTCAGCCACCACGCCGGCACTCAGCTCTACAAGGCCGACACGGGGCTGGGGGGCATGGCCGACTCCCACCACCACGGGGACCACACAGGTAAAGCATTCCCGCTGTGGGAATTCCCTCGGGGTGGGATGGGATCCCTCCACGGAGAGCCAACGGCAGCAGCTCTGCGGTTTTCCTTAGTGAGTGCTCTTGGAGCTGCCCGTGCCATAGGGAATCCCAAAGCACCGGGATCCCGCTCTCCAGGATGGGGAGAATGAGTGATGGGTTAACAGGGGTGCCTGGGGAGCAGGGTACCGGGACAGAGCTTCCCAGCACCAGGAATCGGCGCAGGGAGCGTGTTGACAGATTCTGGGAGCGTTGGGAACGTCCTGCAGCCCCAGCCATGGCTGGGATCACAACCCTGGGTCCCTCAGGGGGA
Source organism: Parus major (assembly GCF_001522545.3). Taxonomy (NCBI): domain Eukaryota; kingdom Metazoa; phylum Chordata; class Aves; order Passeriformes; family Paridae; genus Parus; species Parus major. The sequence goes on along the minus strand of NC_031783.1, from coordinate 14,400,832 downwards.
GGATGAGCTCCATCATGGGCTGCACTCTGAATCCACCCCCTGGTTCTGCTGCCAGGGTGTCCTGCTGTGTCCCAGGGTGATCCTGATGGGCTCCCAGCTGATTCCATCTGCCGTGTGCGAGGCTCATCCCAGGGGGCACCTGGGGCTTCAGGGGACCATTGCCCATTCCCACAGGTTCAAACGCCCAATAAGAGCGATAAAAGATAACTGCATTTATTGAATGGCGAGGGAGTTGGGTGTTCTGTGCTCACTGCTGAAGCCTCGCTTGTCCCTTCATCCCCAGGCCAGCCCCACGGACCCCCCACGCCGCCCACCACCCCCAAAACCGACCTGCACCACGGCAGCAAGCAGGAGCTGAAGCACGAGGGCCGGCGCCTGGTGGAGAGCGGCCGCCAGAACATCGACTTCAGCAACGTGGACATCTCGGAGCTGAGCAGCGAGGTCATCAACAACATGGAGACCTTCGACGTGCACGAGTTCGACCAGTACCTGCCCCTGAACGGGCACGCGGCGCTGCCGGCCGAGCACGGCGCCGCCGCCTCCTACGGCACCTCGTACCCGCACTCGGGTGCGGCCGCCCAGGTGTGGACTCACAAGAGCCCGGCCGCGGCCTCGCCGGCGGCGCCCGAGCCGGGCCAGCAGCGGCCGCACATCAAGACGGAGCAGCTGAGCCCCAGCCACTACAGCGAGCAGCCCCACGGCTCCCCGGCGCACTCCGACTCCTACGGCTCCTACGGCGGCCAGGCCTGCGCCACCTCGGCCGCCCCGGCCGCCGCCGCCGCCTCCTTCTCCAGCTCCCAGTGCGACTACACGGACCTGCAGAGCTCCAACTACTACAACCCCTACCCCGGCTACGCCTCCAGCCTCTACCAGTACCCCTATTTCCACTCCTCGCGCCGCCCCTATGCCACCCCCATCCTCAACGGGCTGTCCATCCCGCCGGCACACAGCCCCACCGCCAACTGGGAGCAGCCCGTCTACACCACCCTGACCAGGCCTTAAAGGATTCCCGGAGCCTCCCGAGGCTTCCTTGGAATTATGCACTAATGAAGGAATGAGGACGAAGAGCGTGGAGTGTTCCAAAGTGCCTCCTGAGCCGCTGGGAACTCTGCTCGTCGCGACCTTGCTTCGAAACTCCCCGAAGGGACAGAGCTCTGTTATTATTTTTTTTTTTTCTTTGATTTGTAGGATTTAAGATTCAATTAAAAAAACAAACAAAACAAAACAAAAAAAACCAACCAAACAAAGGACTAAAAATTAAAAAACAAAACAAGAGGGAAACAAAAAAAAAAAACCACAAACAAAACCACGCAACAAAAGGAAAAGGACCGGCGATGCCTTTTGAGCAAATGAAGGACAAAAACGTTCGACTCCTCTGGGAGGACTGAGCCGAACTCTCTCGGCCTGGAAGTTTGGCCAAACGTGGAGCAGGGGGTGGAGAGAGAGAGAGGGGGAGACAAAACAACAACAACACCACAAAAGCTGTTTGAGACTTTCAGGGTCTATTGCAATGTGAGGAACGGACCAACCTTGAGGGCAGGAACTCACTGGGACCAACAGGGATGAGCCCCCAAATCCCAGAACAATCCCGTGGGAAGAGTCTGATGGGACCAACCAATTCCGTGTCTGAAGTGTTCGTTGATTATTTTTTGTTGTTTTTTTCTTTTTTTAAGTCAGGAGTTCTTCTAAGCAAGGTTTGGCTGTAATTAACATTTTGTTTTGGTTTTTTGTTTTGGTTTTTTTTTTTTTTGCTGTTTGGAAGCTTTTTGGTTGTTTTGTTTTGGGTTTTTGTTTATTTTTTTTCCTTTTAAATCTGTTAAATATGTATTTATGTTCTGTATTATTTTGTCTTTTAATTAATGAAGTAATTTTGTGCAAAACGAAAAAAAAAGTAGAATTTTTAAAAGATTTTAAAGATGGGGGAGGGAGCCTAAAAAATAGTGGAGATGATACAATAAACTGGTGTTATGAGTCTATAGATTTTCCTTGGTTTTTGGGTTTTTTTCATTTTGGAACCGCTGCAGGAGCCGTGCTGGAGAGAGAGACTGAAGGAATCCGCCTGGAAACTCCGATGGGAATGGCAAATAACAAGGGGGGGAATTGCTGATTTGATTGGGAGGCTCAAAGGCTGCCTAAAAAGGGCAGGTGATTTTCTGGCCACCTGTTTTGGGCTGTTAAAATCGGATTTCAGGAGTCTTCGCAGGCTTTCAGAACCAGGACTACTTTAAAGGAGCTGTGATTTCATGAGAAACGATCGACTTCTGCTTTAATTTTGGCTTTTAGGGACCAGATATCATCCATCAAGCTGTGAAACTAAAATCTCCTCCACTAAAAAAAAAATGGGTTTAGGGTACTTAGTTTTTAGACTAATATTTCATTGATATATTTCTACTTCTTCCATTGTATGCTGAGCATATAAATAACCATCTATTTTATGGGAACTCGTGCCTTTAAAAGCCTTTGTAAATCTAAACCCACCTTTCAGAGGTTATTCATCTTTTTACCTTTTCTACGTTTCCTACTCTTTTTTCTAAAAAATATTTTTTTGCATATTTCCTTTCGGTGGAAGGGAGGGAGGGAGGGAGGGACACGCTGGGCTGGGGGGGAAAAGACAAAAAAAGCTCATTTTTATGCAATCTATTTTTCTGTATAAAGTTTGAACGACTTTTGGTTGTTACTGATCTGTTCTTCTTCACTCGCTTCTGACTAAGCAATGCTAACTTTTGTACAGATCCATTTGATAAAATTAAAAAGTGCTTTTTATCAAGGATGTGTTCTGTTTTCATTCTGCTTGAGCCTGTTTTCTGAGGTGGGAGAAAAAAAACCTGGGAAAACAGCTTGGAAGGAGATGGAATCTTCAGAATAAAATATTTTCATCAAGGATTTATTTTCCTTTTAGTCTGGATTTTTTTTTTTTCCCCTTGCTCTCCTTTTCCCTGTGCTTTGTGTCCTACTCTGAGATTTTTTTGAGCTACAAATAAATTAATTTGATTTTTTTTTCCTGTAAGAAGGGCATTTCCATGCCCATAATCCCAAGGATTTCGTAGGATTTCAGGCTGCTCACATGAGGGCGGGTTTGCGAGGTCAGCCCGCGTGGTTTTAGCCCCCGTTGGATTTTCCTTCTGTAGGGAATTTACAGGAAGAAATTCCCTTTTCTGCTTGGTGAGCCCTGCTCAATAAATCCCTCTGAATTACCAGAGCAACCAAATTTTACCGTGTCAGGCGTGGTTTATTTCTCTTTTTCAACGGGGGGCGGTCATTAAAATTGTTACATTACGTTACATTTGTAACTTTTCTTTCAAACATTCATTTTGTGTTTTGTCTGTTGGGGGAGCAAAGGGGTCTCAATTCAGGAGGAGGAAAAAAAGTTGGGATTCGGGAATTTCAGCCCTCCCTGCTTGAGAGCAAAGGCTGGGACAGGAGGGGGAATAAATGTGATGACAATTAATGAAGCTGCAGCCCACGGAGGAGGGCTGGGAGCAGAATCCCACACGGAATTCGCTGTTTGCAGCCTCTGCCAAGAGGGGCTGGAAGGCGACACCATTTTCTCCGTGCTCCTTTCCAGCGCTCCTGGCAGAAGGATTTGCTTCCAGCCGGAGCCAAAGTGCAGCGTAATTCCCTTCCCTCCCTTCTCCTCCCTCCCGTGACACTGCAGATTTCTCTTTAATCCTGATTTATGCCTGGAAAATGGATGAGTTTTGGCTGTGCCCTCTCGGAGTGTTGAGGTTGGGGTTTGTCTCCAAAGCTGCGCGCTGGGAGGGGGAGAAGGAAATAAAAAAGATGGGAATATCTTTGGGAATGAGCTTTGCTTTCTTCTGGGTGTTTGATGGCACAGCTTGGAGCGGCTTGGCCGATAAAACAAAATATCTGTGTGTGATAAAAGGGTGAATCACCCAAAATAATGACGTGAAACATTGAAAATCACCCCAACTCCTTAAAGATTGCACTGAAGCGTTCCTGGGAGAGCACGGGGAGGGGATCCAGCAGGATCCCAGTCTCTTCCCTGTCTCCTTTCCCTTCTCCCAGTGCCACCCTGTGCCACACCCTGCTCCCACCCAGGAGCTGCAGGATGAGCGTGGAGCTGTGCCCTCATCCCAAGGACTGCACATCCCAACCAGGCAGGCTTTAAACCCTCGTGCTGTGGCCACTGTTGGTTGTACTTCCCTTAAGCTTTGCAGAAATAAATTGGATTTTTACTGGTATTTACAGTAAAAAAAATAAATAATAAATTGTAAGAAAATAAGAAATAAAGTAATTGTAAGAAAGTAAGAAATAAAGTAATTAAATTGTGTATTACCATATAGATCTGTAATGTATTTTACCGTGGAATTGGTGCTGGGGGGGATCCACAAGGATCATGGATGTCCAACCCTGATTTTACATATCAGAGATCTGTATTCTATAATTTAGACCCATTCCATAGGTGCAAATTTGGAATCATCAAATCCTGGAATGGTCTGGGTTGGGAAAGGACCTAAAAGCTCATCCTGGGCAGGGACAACTTGCACTGTCCCAGGCTGCTCCATCCAGCCTGGCCATGGACACTTCCAGGCCTGAGGTGTTGGAGAGCCCCTGGAAGCAATTCCAGGGAGCAGTTCCTGGGATTTTGTGGGGTTGTGGACATTTGCTGTGGGTAAAACTCAGAGAAGTTGCAGAATGGAAGTTCAGGAAGGTGCCAGGCAGGTAAACCCTGGATAATCCAGGGCTAAACCTCAGGGTTCAGGAGGAGCAGGACATTCCCAAGATCTCCAGAATTTCCTTCCCCGTTCCTCAATTTACTTGAGGAATCTCTCATTTCACTGTGAGGAAAACACAGATCAGTTTTTACCCCAAAAAAGAGCATTTTGATCAGAAATTACTGCTGCTGGCACAACTGCCTTTCCACGCCTTGTCCTCCTCTTCCCTTTGCTGAGCAGGAGGAGAAGGATTTTCCATGAGTTTTCCAGGCCTGAATGGCAGCATTGTGTGTCCCGTGCTCGGGGCTGGTGGCTCTGTGCTGGCGTGGGGCTGGAATGTCTCCGCAAAGTCAATGAGATCAGGTGAAACCAGGGCTGCCTTTTGACCCCTGGCTGCCAACAAAAAAAGGCTTCTCAAGATAATTGCAGGGATCCACGGGCGAGAAAAGTCCCTTGATTTTTTATTTTTTTTTTTTTTT
>NC_031783.1:14394032-14395114 GCF_001522545.3 Parus major | reverse complement strand
TGGGAAGGTTTTGGTGGCCATGGGAAGGTTTTGGTGGCCATGGGAAGGTTTTGATGGCCATGGGAATGTTTTGGTGGCCGTGGGAAGGTTTTGGTGGCTGTGGGAAGGTTTTGGTGACCGTGGGAAGGTTTTGGTGGCTGTGGGAAGGTTTTAGTGACCGTGGGAAGGTTTTTGTGGCCCTGGGAAGGTTTTGGTGGCTGTGGGAAGGTTTTTGTGGCCCTGGGAAGGTTTTGGAGGCCATGGGAAGGTTTTGGTGGCCATGGGAAGGTTTTGGTGGCCATGGGAAGGTTTTGGTGGCCATGGGAATGTTTTGGTGGCCGTGGGAATGTTTTGGTGGCCATGGGAAGGTTTTGGTGACCGTGGGAAGGTTTTGGAGGCCATGGGAAGGTTTTGGTGGCCATGGGAATGTTTTTGTGGCCATGGGAAGGTTTTGGTGGCCATGGGAAGGTTTTGGTGACTGTGGGAAGGTTTTGGTGGCCCTGGGAATGTTTTGGTGGCCGTGGGAAGGTTTTGGTGGCCATGGGAAGGTTTTGGAGGCCATGGGAAGGTTTTGGTGGCTGTGGGAAGGTTTTGGTGACCATGGGAAGGTTTTGGTGACTGTGGGAAGGTTTTGGTGGCCCTGGGAATGTTTTGGTGGCCGTGGGAAGGTTTTGGTGGCCATGGGAATGTTTTGGTGGCCACCTGAGGAGGTGGCACTGCAGTGACCCCAGCGTGGCACAGCCCTGTTCCCATGGAGCTGGAATTTCCCTTTGGGAAGCCTTGAAGGAAGCTCCAACATTATTTCCAATTATTTCCAACAACATTTCCAGCCTTCAGGGGTGTGAGTTTGGATTTAGGGCTCTGATGGCAAATTCCTCAACACAAATTGACCGAGGGCTCCAAACTCCCTTTTTGGGGGGTGGGAGGAGGGAATTTCCCATCAATTCCTGACTGTCCATGAGGGATATGAGGAAAAACCCCAGAGACAGCAATGCCACAGCCTCACCACTGCCCTGCTCCTCCTCAGAGACCCTGCAGAGACTCCACGAGGTTTTTTGGGAATTCTCCACGTTAACACAGGTGAGGGGAACCTGCACAGGACT
>NC_031783.1:14389247-14392648 GCF_001522545.3 Parus major | reverse complement strand
TCCCAGAACATCCCAGAACATCCCAGAACATCCCAGAACATCCCACACATCTCAGAACATCCCAGAACGTCCCAGAATGTCCCAGAACATCCCAGAACATCCCAGAACATCCCAGAACATCCCACACATCTCAGAACATCCCAGAACATCAAACCCAACCATCCCATCCCAGAACATCCCAGAACGTCCCAGAATGTCCCAGAACATCCCAGAACGTCCCAGAACATCCCAGAACATCCCACACATCCCAGAACATCCCAGAATGTCCCAGAACTTCCCAGAACATCCCAGAACATCACACCCATCCCAGAACATCCCAAAACATCTCAGAATGTCCCAGAACATCCCAGAACGTCCCAGAACATCCCAGAACATCACACACATCGCAGAACATCCCAGAATGTCCCAGAACTTCCCAGAACATCCCAGAACATCGCACCCATCCCAGAACATCCCAGAATGTCCCAGAATGTCCCAGAACATCCTAGAACATCCCAGAACATCCCAGAACATCCCAGAACATCACACCCATTCCATCCCAGAACATCAAACCCAACCATTCCATCCCAGAACATCCCAGAATGTCCCAGAACTTCCCAGAATGTCCCAGAACTTCCCAGAATGTCCCAGAACTTCCCAGAATGTCCCAGAACACCCCAGAACATCCCAAACATCACACACATCCCATCCCATCCCATCCCATGGATCCCATCTCATCCCCATCCCATCCCCATCCCATCCCATCCCATCCCATCCCATCCCATCCCATCCCATCCCATCCCATCCCGCTGCCCTTGGCTCCCTATCCCAGGATTTGTTTTCAGCTGTGTGCTCAGGCAATACTGGGACAGTCAGCGCGACATTAAAACATTTACCCAAATTAATTTACTCTGCCTGTCCTGTTCCTCCCCTTTCTCATCCCCCTCCTCTTTTCCTCACTTTTTTTTTTTTTTTCCCTCATGGAAATTCCCAGCGCGGGGCCGGGAAAGGGTTAAACATTTGGAAAGGTCTTGTTTGAGGTAGAGTGAATTTTAACCACCACACACATAACGAATGCGCAGCAGCCTGAATTGCTGGTGAGGAGCCAAGAGCACAAGAGAGGAGCTGCTGAATTTTAATGATTCATTATTGCATGGAAGGCCTTTGTCTTCCTTTATCCGGTGCACAATAAAAGAATTAATTGGACAGAAAATGGCAGGGCAAAGAACTGACAAGTCATTAAGGGGCTCTGAATGGCTGATTAGGTGCACATTGGGGGTGGAATTTCAACTGCACTGTTGCAGCAAGGGCTCTGGAATAATAATGGCATGGCACAGTTTATATTTTGTATGCAGTACCAGAAAGGCCTTTCTGTCGGCATTGTGGGGCTATTTATTCTGCTGTCTATTTAGCCATTGTTGGCATTGTGCTGCCAATAAGAATGCGCAAACAAAGTTGGGATTTTTTTTTTCTGGATTTTTTTTTTTTGGGGGGGTGGGGGGAGTGTGTGTGTGTGTGTGTGGGTGTTGGATTTCAACTTCAAAATAATTGGGGAAGCAGAATCTCGCTCCGTGCGTGGTTTTATTAATTTTGCTCTCTCTCTCTCTCACTCTGTGTGTGTGTGTGTGTGTGTGTTGAGGACTGGCTGTAAATATTTAGACTTGCCAGAAGGAGCTTCATTTAGCACGAGGAAAAAAGAAGGAATAAACTTCTCCTGTTATTTTTTTGGTTTGTTTTTTTTTTGTTGTTGTTTTAATTCTTTCCCCCATTCCCGGCGAAGCCTCTCGCAGCTGCCGGAGCCCCCGTGGTGGTGAAAACGCCGGGGTTGGTTGGATAAAATCCTTGGGGCAGCGAGCGCTTCCCCAGCCCCACGCCGGGAGGATGCAGCCCAAGGAAAAGCAGCCAAGTGGAATTATTGGTCGCTAGGAAGTTCCTGGAACACCTCGCATCCTTCGGGGCGGATCCTGCCACGGCCGCGCTGTTGTTGTTGTTGATGATGATGTCGAGTTTTAATAAAAGCCGCACACACACGCGGGAGGGGAATAAAGCCCGGCCCGCTGGGCAGGTGTGATTCCCATGAGGAATGCGCTTGGTTTTTAACAGGAATAACAAACAGGAATCGCTGTTTGCTGTCGGGGATGGGCACAGCTGCTCCAGAGTTTCAGGGGGAAAAATGGGGGACTTTAATGGAGATACAGCCTTCCCTTCCCTTCCCTTCCCTTCCCTTCCCTTCCCTTCCCTTCCCTTCCCTTCCCTTCCCTTCCCTTCCCTTNGATCCAGCCCCAGATCCAGCCCCGCTCCAGCAGCACCAGCTGTGCCATTCCCAGTCTATTTTCTGTGTGTTCCAGGCAGGAATTGGGGATGGCACCAGGCTGAGGTTTGGGGAGGAGAAGCCGTTTCCCAAATGAGTCAGCAGGAGCTAAAAATAGGATTATTGGATTATTTGGAGATAAACCCAAACCACAGCAAGCGGTGTTTATTCCAAAGTGCTTCATTCCCTGCTGTGCTGCCCCTCTGAGGGGGAGCTGTGGGACAATCCCTGCCGTGGTGTGGGATGCAGGGGATGCTGCCTGGTGGGATTTTGGGAATGAGAGCCCTTCAGGCAGCACAGGTGGCTCAGGATGGATGTCAGGCCGTGGTGTTGCTCTCACAGAACATCTGCAGAGGTTCCAGCTGGGGGATGAGGCCGGAGCGGACGAGGTGGGAAGGGAGTTTATGATATTCCAGGCATCATTTTTCCATAAAGCCACTCTGTCTGCATGGGAAAACTCAGTTTGAACAGAGCTCAGACACCAAACCAAGCCCGGCTCCTGCTGCAGCCTCACACCACAGAGGGATGGGACACTGTGGGGCGGCTGCTGCCACCAACCCGGGGCCTTTTCCCCAGAAATAGTTGGGATAAAGGGGGTGACTGCTGCTGAAATCACGGCTCTGCCCTTCCCAGGCTTGAAAGAGCTGCCAGCATCGCTGCTGACCCCTATTAAACTGTTCCCATACGGCCCTGGAGCTCAGGCAGGCCCAGGGTGCCACGGGCTGAGCTGCAGGCTCAGGCCTGACCTCGTTTAGGGCAGCCCGGGTTAAAAAAAGTCCCTGAGTCAGGTTTAAAAGCCCCTTCTTTCAGTTAATCTTACACAAATTAGGGATGAAAACCAAGCTGCTCCTAATCCAGACTAGGAGGGATTCCCTCTGTGCTTTGACCCCGCTCTGGGGCTGGGCTGGTTTGGGGAAAGTGAGGCAAGGGCATCGCTGGGGTGGGAGGGGAGGTCCAGGAGGGACGGGGAGCCACACACCTGTCCCAGCACGGCCCCTCAGATCCATCCCAGAACATCCCAGAATGTCCCAGAACATCCCAGAACATCCCAAACATCCCACACATCCCAGAACATCCCAGAACGTCCCAGAATGTCCCAGAACATCCCAGA
>NC_031783.1:14380368-14386249 GCF_001522545.3 Parus major | reverse complement strand
TTTTAAATATATATTATTTATTTATAAATATATATTATTTAATAATATATAATTTATATAGATATAATTATATATTATATTATATTATATTATATTATATTATATTATATTATATATTATCTCTAATATTCTGTATTTATTGGCATATTTATATTTACTTGTGTTTATATATATAAATATATTTATAGTGCCATTTTTTGTCCTGGAATAAGCAGATGGAGAAGCTTTTCCTACAAATCCCTCTTTTCCCAACCAGGGGAATCCAAGGAGCAGCTGCTGGGACCTCTCCGGGTGGGCTGGGACCTCCCAGATGCTCCAGGGAATCCTTCCAAGGCCACCTGAATCCCGCAGGATCCTTTGCCTTGGGATTCTCCCCACATGGGGACAGGAAAATGGAAAAAATTCCAGCAAAAATCCAGATTTTGGGAGAAATCAGCTCCAGGGAGGAGGAGCTTGGAGCAGAATCCGTTGGAACAGCATCAGGTGAGGCTCTGGAGCCAGATCCGAGCATCCCTCAGGAGCCGTGTCCGAGCCTGGAGCAGCTGGAATGGGATACAGAGAGCACCAAAACCTCTCCAAAGCTCTTCCCGGAATTCCCAGCTGGAAGGAAGTTTGTTTGTTTGAATGGAAATAACTCCATGGAACATCTGAGTGGGAGATGTTTGTGTTCTGTTTCTGGGAAGGAGGGAAAGATCCGCCAAGCCCCTCAGGAAAAACAGGGATTTCAACAATCCCAAACCAGGAAGATTTCCAGATCTGCTTGGGAGAGAGAGGAAGTTGGAAATATCTGGTTTGTGAGGGATAAATCCTGAGTTTTGGGTCTTCCCAGGGATAAATTTCTAAATCTTTGGGAAAATCCTCTCAAGGAAAGGCTGTGGCATGGCCTGAAATGATGTTGGGATTTTGGATGGTGAAGGAACCTGGCCAGGATTGTCCTGCAGGAAGGAAGGATCAGCCTGGGGGAGCAGCTGGAACTTCCTTAGGGAATGACAGGCAGAGTCTGGGAATGGGACAGCCAAATCCCAAACTGGGGATGTGTTTGAGTTCTGCCCTCAGGGCTTTCCTGGGATCCCAAACTGGAGATGTGTCCTCATCCCACCCTCAGGGCTTTCCTGGGATCCCAAACTGGAGATGTGTCCTCATCCCACCCTCAGGGCTTTCCTGGGATCCCAAACTGGAGATGTGTCCTCATCCCACCCTCAGGGCTTTCCTGGGATCCCAAACTGTGTCCTCATCCCACACTCAGGGCTTTCCTGGGAATTGCCATTCCAGGGGTGCTCCCCCATCCCCACCTCCCGTGGGCTCTCCTGAGCTCCCAGCCCAAACCTCAGGACACGGATTTCCAGCCCAAAACAGCTCCAATGGCATCTTTTGGATTTTCCCTTTTCCCTAATTACAGGGATTTATTTTTATTACCACCATGGGCTTGTTCCAAACCCAGCCGGCTCAGGGAAAGCTTCCACAGGCTCTTGGATCTGAGCTCTTGGATCAGGCCGAGGCACTCGGGGGAGCTTTTCCTATAACAAATTATCCATTATTTGCTGCTTCTTATTTAATTAGCAACCAGAAGCTGCAGAGATTTCCCTTCCACGTGCCTTGGGATGGAGGAGAAGACTTCCACTGCCTGCAGGACGATCCCACTCCGCTCCCAAGCCCACAAACTGGGAACAGTGGGATCCGTGGGGTTGTGTCCCAGCTTGTTTGGAGTCAAATATTCCCGATATCAGACACAAGGAGGAGGATTTTGGTTTCTCCAGCCCAGCCTCCCCTGTCAGCTCTGTCCAACACCTGCTTCACCTCTTTGGGAAAAGACGCTGGAATTGCCTCAGACCTCAGCTGGACACAGGATTTGGAGAGATTTGAGGCATCCCTGCTCCCTGGGCTGAGCTTCAGCTCTCAGGGAGTTTTGGAAAGGTGGGAAATTGATGCTTTTGACCTCTTGAAGAAGGTGGAAAATGAAGATATTTTTGGGGTTCTTACCCTCGGGGTGTTTTTCCTGGCCTGAGGTGTGTGCCATGAGCAGAGGAGCCCGTGGAGCAGCAGGGATGAGCTTTGGGAAGCAGAAATGTTTCAATCCCTTAAAAACCAGTGAGTTTTGCCATGGATCTCACTGGAGACCACCTGAGCTTTGGAAATGAGCTTTGCCTCCGCCTTAAAGCTGCTCGTGGTGTGTTTCATCCCACACAGCATCACCTGAGCTTGGGAATGATCCGTTCTCCCAATCCTGGAATGGTTTCCCCGTGGATTCCCTGCTGCAATGGAGTGTTTGGAGAGGAAAATTCCCAAGGCTCTGCCTCCACCGTGGGATATCTGATGGTGCTGACTCGGATCTGTTGGATTAGGACAGGTGGGATGTGATCTGCTGCTGCCCAGGCTGCTGCTTGCAGATTCCACCCCTTTTCCCAGCTGGGAAATGAGGAATTTCAGTGCTGGATTGCTGTCTGGATCCAATGCTTGGCTGTTACTGCAGCAATAACCAAACCCTGGAGGAAAATCTTTCCCCTCGGGACACCTGTGCCTCCCTTGGAGATGGATCCGGTGCCATTTCTGGAGGTGTAAAGCTCCATAGCAGCCGTTAATGTATGCATACTTTGGGTTCCCTCATTACCATTTCAGTTGGCTCGTTTACATAATAACACAGAACAGAAGATCATTTGCATAAAATTAAAAAAAAAAAAAAGAGAGAGGAGGCCAAAAAAAAAAAAATCAAATAACTGAATGTTGCTTTTATTTGGAGAAGGAGCCTGTGAAGTTATTTATATCCCCAAAGTCCTGAGGAGCCGGATCCCCGGCAGGGAACCGTGCTTTCCACACAAAACGGGACTTGACCACTCCAGTTTATTCATGGAATATCAGCTCCATGCAGGAGGGGTTTTTCTTTCCAGCAGCTGACGGGAAATCCCCTCCCAGCTGCAGCGGGAGCAGCCCCACTCGGAGCCAGACAAAAGTCAATTCCCCCCGCTCTGCTCTGCACCTGAAGGGTTGGGAATGAGGGCTCTGCTCCTTGGAGACGATGGGCACGCTGGAAAAATGCTGTGGAAAAATGCTGTTCTCTCCCAGCGCTTCTGCCTGGTGGTCAGAACCTGATCTGGGGGGGTTTCACCCGTCCCCATCCCACATCCAGCACTGAGAGCACAAGGAAAGCTCCTGGTGGACTTCCTGGGTTTCCTGGCATGTCCTGATGGAATCACAGGATCACTGGAAAACACCTCCAAGACCATAAAATCCAACCTTTGATCCATCACCACCGTGTCAGCCACACCACAGTGCCGAGTGCCACGTGCCAGAGGGAATTATCCCAAATTCCATGGGCAAGTATTCCCAGCTGGCCTTCCTGTGGGATGGGTCCACACTGCAGGGAGTGTGAGCAGAACCCTTTGGGCTTGGAGCTGGATCATTTGGAATCCCAGGATCATTTGGGGCTGGAAAACACCTCCAGGGCCATCAAGTCCAACCTTTGATCCATCACCACCGTGTCAACCACAGCGCTGAGTGCCACGTGGGAATTATCCTGAATTCCATGGGCAGATATTCCCAGATGTCATTCCCGTGGGATGGGTGACTGCAGGTGGTGTGAGCAGAGCCCCTGGGCAGGGTGGAGCTCACCCAGCCCCGGTGAGGAATGGTGGGAACAGGAAAATGGGATCCTTATTAAGGCCATGTGGATATTTGGGGCAGAATTCCAATCCTGGCAGGCTCAGAGAGCTGGGCCCCACCCCAGGGCCAACAATTCCCATTCCTGTCGGCATTCCCAGGGGGCCAGGGCAGCCCTCCCACGCCTGCGCTCCCATTTTTCCTGGGAGCATCATGCTGAGGGACAGGGAATTCCCAGGAAAACATTGTCCTGTTGTCCCCTGGATCCCAAAGAATCCAGGGGAGAGGAGGCAGCTCTGGGTGACGTTTCCAAGCTTCCATCTGCTCTACAGGATCTTGCCGAGTTTGGCACTGCTCATCCCAAAATTCTCCAGGAGGATTTGCACCGGTGGGAGAAATGCAGAGGTCGGTTCACAGCGAGGGTTGTGGTTTAATTTCAGGGCTGGTTTCAGCAGGAGTTGCTGGAATAAATCTCTCCGTGCTCCAAAGGCTCTGGATGCTCCTGGGCCAGGCTCAGCCCCCGTGACCCCTCTGCAATCCCAAGCCACATTCCCGGTGTCCAGAAAGATGCTGCAAGTTTGGAGACTCGGAAATGAAAGAAGGGTTTGGCCTGAGATTCCTCCCACCAAACTTTTCTCATGCAAATCCCAGCCCTCTGCACTCGCCTGGAATTCCAAATCAGCCCCAATTCCAGCGCTCAGGCTCCCATTCCCTCGTGGAATCCACACTTCCAGGGCTGTCCCTGCTGGGAACAGACCCACGGCTCTGTGTGGCTCAAAGACCACTTTGGATCCAGCAAAGGGTGATCCCTTGGGAATGAGGACCCCCATCCTGCTGACAGCCTGCCCGTGCTGCAGGGAATCCCAAGGCCTCAGGAATTCCTGTTCTATGGCACACGACAGGTGCTCTGCCTGCTAGTAATGAGAAAAATAATAATTATCGCCACTGTTAATTGCCAAAAAATAACCCCACTCCCGTGGTTTGTAACTTCCTGTTCAGCAGAGCCCGTGGAGGACATGGAATTGCTTTTGTTTAGGATGAAAAAGAGATCCTGGCTCAGCCCTGGAGCATCCCAGAGGGAATTACCAGCCCAGGTTTTGGTGTTTTATTGCCAAAAGTGGAAGTTTTGGCCCAAGCCGGGAGTTTCCTGGTGCTGAGCCCGGCTGGGGCAGCCGCTCCTGATTTGCAAGGGAAATGCCGGGTAAATAATCCTCATTTCCCAGGAAGCCACCCCTTCCAGTCCCCTTGTTATTCCAAGCCTCACTCCACAGTTTTTTACTTTCTTCTACACTCTGGCCTCGCTGACACAGCTGGAAAAGTGTTTCATTGCTGTATTTTTAACACTATTAATCACTATTTTCAATAATATTACGTTATTTTTACTCCGTGGGCTCATCCTGACTGAAGGATTTGGGATTCCTTTCCCTCCAGGGCTGGGGGCTCTGTGTTTGCTCCCTGCTGAGACCCTCCCAGCTCATCAGACCCACCAGGCTCTGGGAGCTGCCCAGGCCCCCAGCCAGGAGAAAAACCCTGGAGCAGCCCCTTTGGAATTATTCCTGACTGCTCGGTCACTCCGAGAGCAAAGGGGATATTTTTTTTCTGGGAATTTCTGCTTTTCCTCCTCTCTGAGGAGGGATCAGGACACAGCACACGGCCCCAGGGATGGTGGAATATCTCCCTTCCCACCGTCTCACTCCCATCAGATCCAATTTTCTCCTGAGGTCAGCCTTCCCTGCAGCTTCATTCCCTCTTTAATGGTGATGGAAGCTGGATCATGGCAGCTCCTGCACAAGGGAGAAAGGAAGGAATGTGCCAGCTCAGCTGCTGGTCCTGGACTTGGGACCTGCTTCCAGTGGCATCAATGCCATCCATGTCCCTATCCCTGTCCCTATCCCTATCCCTATCCCTATCCCTATCCCTATCCCTATCCCTATCCCTGTCCTTGTCCCTGTCCCTGTCCCTGTCTCTATCCCTATCCCTGTCCTTATCCCTATCCCTATCCCTGTCCCTATCCCTATCCCTGTCCCTATCCCTATCCCTATCCCATCTCCAGCCTCATCCTATCCTATTTTCCATGCTAATCCCCATCTCTTTCCCAATCTCCATCCCTTTCCCCATCCCTGTCCCCATTCCCATCCTTATCCCCATTCCTATTCCCATCCCTGTTCCCATTCCCACTCACTTTCCCCATTCCTGTTCCCAGTCCTATTCCCATTCTCATTCTCATCCTTATCCCCATTTCTGTTCCTGTCCCCATTCCCATTCCCATTCCCATTCCCATTCCCAT
>NC_031783.1:14364558-14380201 GCF_001522545.3 Parus major | reverse complement strand
TCCCTTTCCCCATTCCCTTTCCCCATCCCCATTCCCATTCCCATTCCCATCCCCATTCCCATTCCCATTCCCATTCCCATTCCCATTCCCATTCCCATTCCCATTCCCATCCCCACTCCCTTTCCCATTCCCATTTCCATTCCCATTCCCATTCCCATTTCCATTCCCACTCCCATTCCCATCCCCACTCCCTTTCCCCATCCCCATTCCCATTCCCCCTCTCTCCCAGGCTGTCCCGGAGCAGCAGGAGATGCAGATGAGATGCAAAAGAGGGGGCCGTGATTTGCATCCTTTGCTCCGGCTTGGGGCGGCCCCAGGGCGGGAGGGAATTGTTTTCCAGCTCTCCCGGGGTATCCATGTCCCTGCTGGCCCACGGGGGATGTCTGGATGTGGGATTTGAAGGACAAGGATGGGGAGTTTGGTCAGCGCAGCCTCTGGAGGTGCTGCTCCTCCCTGTGCCAGCGCAATTAACTGCCTCATTTTTCCCCTGTTAATTAATATTTCTTTTTCCCTGTGAAATTCCCTGGATTTTAGCTGATTGAGGCACTCTTCCCTTCCATCCCGGAGCTCTGCATCCCCCGTTTCCAGTCCCTCATTCCGACGGAGCTGTCCTGGGAGCGGGGCTCGGTGGTGCCCAAAGGCAGCTCCCTCCTGGATAATCCCAGAAATTCCAGAAGCGGATTTCACTGAGAGGGATGTAACTTTTCCCACTGTTTTCCATGACAGTGAGGAACTTTCCTGCCTGTAGGAACTAAAACTCTTTGTCCCGGTTTCGCAGCATCTCATCCAAAAGTTCCCTCCCTCCTGCGGGTCCTCAGGAGGGGGCTGGGTGTTGGATCCCGGGCTCTCCATGGATGAATCCCAAGGGATTGGGCAGCACCGGGAGGGACAATCCCGGCAGGAGCGGGATTCCTGCGTGCCTCTGGCTCCTCCTGAAGGACACAGCCCCGCGCAGCTGCGGGAGCAGGGCAGGGGGCTCGGCTGGCTCCCGGTCCGCAGGTTGGGGAGGGATGGAAGCGGGGAGGGAAGGGGAGGAGAGCAGGAATCCCATCCCGCCGTGTTTGAGTGGCGTTATCCCAGATCCCACATCCTGGGGCAGCTGGGGCTGGCACAGCCCGAGCCGGGGCTGGAGAGATGGGCTGGAAGGGATGGGGTTTAGAGGGATGGGATTTAGAGGGATGGGATTTGTAGGGATGGGGTTTGGAGGGACGGGGTTTAGAGGGGTGGGGTATGGAGGGATGGGATTTGTAGGGATGGGATTTGGAGGGATGGGGTTTGGAGGGATGGGGTTTGGAGGGATGGGGTTTGGAGGGATGGAGATTGAAGGGATGGGAATTGGGGAAATGGGGATTGGGGGAATGGGGTTTGTAGGGAAAGGATGGTGAGATGGGGTTTGTAGGGATGGGGTTTGGAGGGATGGGGTTTGGAGGGATGTGAAGGACAGGGATTGGAGGGACACTGTCTCACAGGGACTGGCCCAGGAGCACAGAAGGAGCAGCCACGGCTCAGTTCCTGCTCTGGAGCCCTTTTCCTTGCAGGCATCCAGAGCAGATCCCATCCTCTGGGACAGGAGTGGGATACAAGCCTTTTATTAAACCCCAGGCTTGGAATTCCTACCCTGGGCTTGGATTCTGTATTGTGCTGCCAGTCTCTGACTCCCAGGTCCCGGCAGGGGTAATAAACCTCCCCCTGCTTTATGGGAAGAGTTTTCCCAGTCAGGCTGGAGGGACAACCCGCTGGGCCGGGTCGCTCCAGGGCCACCAAGGCCTGGATGCCCTCCCTGTCCCTGCTCCATGCCAGGAAAACCGGCTGGCTCAGAGCTGGGAAGTGGCTCCTCATTCCCCAGCCAAAGCACAGCCCTTTTCTTTTTCCTGGGACAAATATTTCATGTTCATTGTCGCTGGGTTTCTGTGGGGTGGGCTGCAGTGGGAAGGCAGGGACACGGCTCCAAAGGGACAGGAAAGGAAAAAGGGATGGATGCTCGGGAAGAGAGCAGCTCCCAGAGGGCTGAGCCATAAAATCCAAATATTTGGTCTGGAAGAGACCTTTAGAAGTCATTTATCCAACCCCAAAACCTGCACTCAGCTGGGGATAAAGGTTGGGATCTTGACTTCACGGTTTCTCACCGTGTGGGGCCATTAGGGTTTTCCCAAATTCTTCCTTTCTCCCACCCTTTTTCTCTTGGGTGACATCGACCCCCCAGCCTTGTCACCCCAGATTTCCTGTGGAGCATTTTGTGTCCAAAACTCCACATCCGAGACAAATCTGAGGAGAGAAGGAAAAAACCCAGGAGCTGCTGGAGAGAGCGGAGCCAGCGCTGCCACCCGAACGACTCCATGGAAAAATGTGCCCATGGCAGAGCTCCCTGAACATTCCAGGCAGGATCTTGCCCTCTCCTGGATGGGGGAGCCTCTCACCACTGCAATAACATTCCCAAAAATCAGCCGTGACTCCGCTCCGGGGGCAGCGGGAATGGGGAGGCGCCGGGGGGGGCTCCTTGCTGCCCCCCACCCTCCGTGCCCAGGGAATTCTCTGCACAGGGATGGGGTTGGAAAAGCCAGGGATTCCTGAGAGTTGAGGGGGGTCCTGCTCCCTGCCCTCCCCCGTGGGGTAAATCCAGGTTGGGCAGCCGGGATGGCTCCGGGAGCTCTCCGGTCTCTGTGCCAGGCGCCCGGCGTTCCTGGCAGCCATCCCGGCCTCCTCCATCCCATTCCCGGCCCCCGGACTCTGCTCCCTCCTTTGCAGGGCTCCAGACCCTGCCAGGCTGCCCAGGACCCCACGAACAGCCCCGCAGGGATTCCTGCTTGGATCCTGGATGGCTGCTCGGCCAATTCCAGGGAAAACTCCCGGGATTCCTGGAGCCAGAGGCTGGGATGGCACCTCCAGGTTGTGTGTGTGCCGAGCCAAGAGGGATTTCACTGCCAGAACAGCAGCGCTTGCCCTGCATCCCTGCAGATCCACCCAATCCATCATTTTTCCACGGCACCTCTGATGCTGACGCTTCTCCCCAGCCCGAGCAGTCGCTGCTCCCAGCTGAGGTTTGGGTGGTTCCCATTCCCGGAGTCTCGCTGTGGGTGGACATTCCCAGCCCGGTGCCTGCCGTGGTTTTTCCAGGGAGAGCCGGCGGCTCCCGGCTGCCCAGGCCAGGCAGGGCTGGGCCCTCTCCAGCCTCCAGAGAACAAGGAGCCGATTCAGGAGGAAATTCAGAGTGTGCTGCTGTCCCTTCACACCTTCCCCGGCAGCCCATAAACCCCTCCGGAGCAGAGCTGGAGGGCACCGGGGCGTTTTTGGGATGTGACTCGGGACAGCATCACCTCACTCATCCTGTCCCCTTCTCCCTGATCCCAGATCCGGCTCCTGCTGTGGCTCAGGGTGCCTTGGGGGGCCCTGGATTCACCCCAAAATAAGATGAGAATAGAAGATAATAATTAATAACAAAAAAAAACCCTGTTTGGAGAGGGCGGGTTTGGATCGGGATCTGCTGCGAGGATCCAGAGGTGGCAGCGGAGACCCTGCAGCCCCCAGGAACTGTGAGATTCCTTCAGAGCTGCCAATTCCCGGCTGCTGCAGCCCCATCTCCCTGCGCTTAACCCAAAATTCCCCCTCCTTCCCCCGCCTGAACGCTTTACAAGACAAACACCTAATCCCGCGTGGAAATTAGAGCCACATAATATCCCTTTTCACCGCGGGCAGAGGTGTTGAGTCTGATTACAGCACACACTGTTTGCTTTGTGCCAGGGCAAAGCCCCTGGCATTTCTCGGCGAGTCAACAGCGTTCCTGCCACGGGGCTGAAGATCCGCAGGCTACTGTGCAAACGAGCTCACAAACATTAATCCACGGGAAATGATCCGGGAGGGGAGGCAGGGAAAGGGAAGGGAGGTTATTTATACCCCCTTTCCCCCGCCACACACACCCTGAGATTAATAATGCCAAATTAAAAATGGGGAAAAGAAATTAAAGAGGGTTTGGAGGAGGAGGAGGAGGAGGAGGAGGAGGAGGGGGGTGACACATTCCAAGGGACCCGCAGGGATGGTGGATCCTCCCCGGTCTCCCAGGAGCTCCGGAGGGTGACAGGGATGGGTCAAGCTCCTCGCTTGAGGATCTGCCCCAGCCTTCCCACAGGGAGAGAGTCACTGAAAAGTGCCGTGACTCAGTTTCCCCATCTTTAAACGAGGAATATTGAGGCTTCCTAATTCCCAGGAGCATCCCAGCTGGATGAGAGGGATGGATGCTCGGTGCTGAGGCCGTCAGTGCACAAATCTTCCCTGAGGACTGGAGGAAAGCCTTTGCCAGGCGCTGCTTTCCCAAATGAAGGCAGTGCCCGAGGGCAGACACTTTGTGCTTCGTCAGCGCTTGCAGGTAAGGTTCCTTTGCTGGGAGGGCTGGGAAGACACCCCTGGAATCTCCCCAAAATCCTTTTTCCCGTCTTTCCATGGTGAGGATGCCCCCCCTCCCCAAAACCCTGCTCAGCCCTCGCTCCCGGGCTGTTTCCCACATGGACACCCCTCCTTTCCCACATGGACACCACTCATTTCCCACATGGACACCCCTCCTTTCCCACATGGACACCCCTCATTTCCCACATGGACACCCCTCCTTTCCCGCATGGACACCCCTCCTTTCCCACAAGGGACATCCCTCATTTCCCACCTCACAGACCCCCAGCAATGAGGATTTGGGGCTGCAGCCCCTCCTTCCCCACCGCTCCCTGCCAGCTCTGCCCCGATGGATCAGCAGCACCTTCAGCAGGGCTCTGCAATCCAGCTCTTGGGCTTTTCCCAGGAAAAACATCACCCCGGGCTGGGATGCAACAGGAGTGACGCTGTCTGCAAAGATTTGCTTTAACCTCTGTGGAACTGCGGGAAAAGCATCCCGGCAGCTCCAGGAGAGACGGAGCCTGGAGCCTGGGATGGGATGGGATCCATGGGATGGGATGGATTCTGCTCTGCATCCCAGCCCTGCTCCACATCCTGGTCCTGTTCTGCATTCCGGCTCTCTTGCTCCATTCCCATCCCTCCTGCTCCACATCCCGGTCCTGCTCTGCATCCCAGCTCTCCTGCTCTGCATCCCAGCCCTGCTCCACATCCCAGTTCTGCTCCACATCCCAATCCTGCTCTGCATCCCAGCTCTCCTCCTGCACTCTCATCCCTCCTGCTCCACATCCCGGCCCTGCCAGCCCCTCCCCGGCTCTTCCCGGTGTTTCTCCCGGGGGAGCAGCGCCGGCCGGGCTGTCCCGGGGCTGTCCCGGGGCTGTCCCGGGGCTGTCCCGGGGCTGTCCCGGGGCTGACCCGGGGCACATCGCGGCCGGGGCTCCCGGAGCCAGGGTGTTCATGAAGGAAAGCCAGCCCCGGGCACCGCAGCTCCCCTAAACCATCGGGAAAACGCTTCTGGAGGGAGGAGGGGAAGCCGCTGGTGCCCGCGGTCCCGCACAGCTCCAAACTCCATCCATGGATAAATCCTGGACGGGAGAGCAGCTCCGGCCGCCTCCAGAGGCGGGATGAGATCCTGGGATCCCCGCGGGGATCCGCATCCCCAGCTCCCGGCCGGCACATCCCTGCTCCACGAGGAATTTTGGGGACGGTGCCCAGCCGGGACTGGGAGCTGGAGAAGCAGGGAACTGTTCCTGCAGCGCTCCAGTTTTCCTTTCAGCCTCCGAGCTGCCTTGCCAAGTGTTATAAAAATATATCAGTGTGAGCCAAAACATTTAGCACTCCACTTATTACTTTAAGGTTATAGGTTAAACAAATTCCTTCTCAGAATTTACTGTGTTCATTTTAGCTTCACAACACAGCCCTGCTAGCGCTGGATATATTTCACACTGTAATTCCTCCCTTATGGATTGCAGGGGGTGGGGGGAAAAGGAGAAGAGGAAAGGAGCTTTCTAAATTTTTATGTGAACAAAAGCTACTATATAAACTAGCTGCAAACAAGTCCTCTGCAAGAGATAGTTTGTAAAACTTATTTTCCAGTAACCAATAAAAGCAGGAATGAAAGGTGAAGTTTGTTTTTAGCTTACCTAATAGCTACTTTCTTTATTTTTTATTTTTTTTTCTGTGTTTTGCCCTTTTTTTTGGGCAATAAAGCCTGAAAAAGAAAATAAAGAGCGCAGTTCACACCTCGGGAAGCAAGAGGGATTGTTGCAGGGAAAGCGCAGCTCTGTGAGCTGGGTTTAAACCTCTCCTGGGTGGTGCATGGAAGCAGGGAATGGGAATGGGGTGCCCAGAGAAGCTGTGGCGGCCCCTGGATCCCTGGGAATGTCCCAGGCCAGGCTGGACGGGGCTTGGAGCAGCCTGGGACAGTGGAAGGAGTCCCTGGGGGTGGATCAAGGTGATCTCTAGGTCCCCTTCCCACCCAAACCGTGCTGGGTCTCAGCTCCACCCTACGATGCTGTTCCCAGGGAAATGCTGGAAGCAGCTCCAGGATTGCAGAATCCCAAAAGAGTTTGGGTGGGAAAGGACCTCAGAGCCCTTCCAGTGCCACCCCTGCCATGGCAGGGACACCTTTCCCCATCCCAGGCTGTTCCCAGCCCCATCCAACCCAGCCTTGGGCACTGCCAGGGATCATGGGGCAGCCCCAGCTTCTCTGGGAATCTGTGCCAGGTCCTCCCCACCCTCCCAACCAGGAATTCCTTCCCAAAATCCCATCTTTCCCTGCCCTCTGGCAGCTGAAATCCATTTCCCCTTGTCCCACCACGATCTGTCCATACAAAACCCCTCTCCCTCTTTTAGAATCCCCCTTACGGAGCCGGGAGGATTTTCCCTCAGAGCTCTGCTCTGGTTTCTATGGAACAGACCCCAACAAAAAGGCTAAAAAAACCAAAAAAATAAAGAAAAAACCAACAAAAAAACCCATCAGGTCCGGTTCACATTTGGGGCTTGGATTTCACCTCGGAGGGGAGGGAAGAGGGAAATCAGACATGGAGGTGTCGTGTCTGTGAGCTCATAAACCGGGGCCAGCAGCTTGAAGATGGAGGAGCTGAGGGACTGTTTAGAGGTTTCCATCACCAAAACGAGGAGGTGGAGGAAGTCTGGATGATAGTAACCCCATATTAAAAAATTCTGCCCTGTCAACAGGCGAGGAACTACACGGTGGAAATCCGTCTGTGCCGCTGGAACTGGGAAACCAGATGTCTCCGAGCAATAACTGTCCTGGGAAGGACGACAGGAACACGTTTGCCTACGAGTTAGGGGGTGTTGGGGGGGGTGGGGAGGAAAAAAACCTAAAAAATCCCAGCCGTGGTTTCAATTAAAACGGCTCAAACCCAAATCTTGCTGCTATTAATGGGATGTCCAGCTGTGACAGCGCCGGGAGTATCCGCGCACAAACATCTGCAGCGGGGCTGCTCACGGCTCTCCCGGTGGCTCAGCCCACGGGGAAGGGCAAATCCAGGCGTGGGAGAGGCTGGAGGCTCGGCAAGCTGGGCCTAACCGGGGAAGGGAGGATTTTTGGGGATGTAAAATTGGGAATGTGGCGTGGGCTCGATGTTTGGGTGCAGCAGGAGCAAGCCTTGGGCGCTGCGAGAGGATGAAAGCGCTTTGCTGGTTTTCTCTGGCTCCTTGCAGCTTTTAAGCTCTGTTTAAAAATCCTAAACTCGATCCTAAATCCCGGTGCTGGGATGGGAGCTGATAAAGGCGGGATTTGCACGGCAGGAGCTGTTCCCAGCTGCTCAAGGAGTGTTGCCCTGCAGTGTGGAAACCCTGGGAGGATATTCCTGGCCCCCTGGATGAGATCCAGAGTTTCTGTGCCCTCCGAGGGGAGGAAGATTTGGGATGAGCACCCAGAGCTGTGCCTGGGATGGGGGGAAGGAGGCTGACAGGGCCTGCTGAAAACAGTCCTGGAACTGTGGAATTTGGGCTGGAAAAGATCACCAAATCCAACTCTTCTCCCATAAACCGTGTCCCCAAGGGTCACAGCCACTCTCAGATCCCTGCAGGTGACACCAAAATTCTGGAATGAGGCTGGATTGCAGCCTGGCTCCTTCTGAAATCCCTCTCCCGAGCTGCTGCTCCTTCGGAATTCCTGCAAACCGAGTGGGATTAAAACTGCAGATCTGACAAGGTTTGGGAGACACGTGGAAGGAAGAACTGGGAATTGGAATAAAGTGAAGGGATCGTGGAGGGGTGAAGAGAGAAGGCAAAGCAGGGGAAATGTGGAGAGGAAAACATCAGCAGCTGTGGGAGAAGGAAGCAGGGAAGTGTGGACTCCCTGGGAATGACCAAACCTGAAGAAATAACTTAGAAGAAAAGTCTGGAAAATCTCTGATTCTGTGGAGAAATAAAAGAGGAGGAAGGTGTGCAGGGGGGTGGGAGGCTCCAGCCCTGCCCTCTTTGTGCTCTGGTTCCTCTCTCAGAGAAGGGGAAACTTTGGGATGCAGGAGGAGCAGGGATGGACCCAGGGCTGTCCCTCCACACCCCCTCAGCTCTGACCAAACCCATCCACCCGAGTTCCTTTTGCAGTGGCAAAGCACAAAAATCTCCCAGTTTCTCCATCCACACCCGTGCCCTGCTGCAACCCCAGGCTCCTGGGACACCCCTGCTCTGTCCCACCCCGTCCCTGCTCAATAAAAAACCATCCGACCTTCTCCATGCAGATCCATGGCCTTGTGTCCCCCAGTGTCCCCAGGCTCCTGGGACACCCCTGCTCTGTCCCACCCCGTCCCTGCTCAATAAAAAACCATCCAGCCTTTTCCATCTAGACCTGTCTCCCTGCATCCCCCAGCATCCCCAAGCTCCTGGAAGGTCCCTGCTCTGTCCCACCCCATCCCTGCTCAACAAAAACCCCTCCAACCTTTTCCATCCAGACCCGTGTCCTGTTGCATCCCCAAGCTCCTAGAAGGCCCCTGCCTTGTCCCACCCCACCTCTGCTCAGGGCACAAGCCCCTCCAACATTTCCACCCAGACCTGTGTCCCCCAGTGTCCCCCAGTGTCCCCCAGTGTCCCCCAGTGTCCCCCAGTGTCCCCCAGTGTCCCCAGGCTCCTGGGACACCCCTGCTCTGTCCCACCCCATCCCTGCTCAACAAAAACCCCTCCAACATTTCCACCCAGACCCATGTCCCAGTGTCCCCCAGTGTCCCCCAGTGTCCCCAGTGCCTCTCTCCCACCCCATCCCTGCTCAGCACAAACCCCTCCAACCTTCTCCACCCAGCCCCGTGTCCCCCAGTGTCCCCCAGTGTCCCCCAGTGTCCCCCAGTGTCCCCAGGCCCCTGGACCCCCCAGGCCCAGCGTGGGGCTGCAGGTGAGCTCTGTGCTTTGAGGTTTCCTCAGGGGCCAGGAGCAGGGTCAGGTCTGCAATGTCTGTCTGTCCCTCCTGCTCTCCTCCTTGTGCAGGTTCCTGCTGCTGGAGCTGCAGCAGGAGCTCTCTGCAGCGGCGCTGGCGACTTGGCCGGGCTCCAGGGGGACCCTCAGCCACTTCATTTGCGGGGGCTGCAGTCGGGGCGGGGGGAACCCGTCGGGGGAGCAATTCCAGCGCTCAGACGCCTGCGCCGGGCTCTCGTTTCTACCTCATTAACTTTACAGTTTGACAACTTCACAAGGCTGGGACTTCTGTGGGGATTGCTGCTGCACGGCCCGGTGGCAGACAGCGTCTCCCAGCCCCGGCCTTACCTCATGGCCTGGGTTTTCCTGCAGCCCTGGGCTGGCAGGGGGTCCCCGGGGGTCCCCTCGGGGCCCCCAGCGCTGTCACAGCTCCTGCAGGCCAGGCCTGGCCATGGTCTCGCACACCGCGAGCGGCTCCGTCCCTGCCCAGACAAAGGGAAAGCCAGGCTCATGGCAAAGTTAGTTAAAATTAATTAGCTCTCTACGAGCAGGAGAGGACCCTGTGCCCTCTTCCCAGTGTTCAGGGGTCTCAGCGCAGACGCTGAATTAAAAGCTCTGTTTTCTTTCGCCGTAAAGAAAATGACTGCGAGGCACACGGGGTTGGAAACACGACTTTTATAACCTTTCTTCTGTTTATAAGGATGGTTTAACCTTTCAGACTTTCCAAAAGCTCGTTGCACAACCCCTGGCTGGGCTGGCTGGGGCCTTGTGCCGTGGCAGGTGAGTCAGGATGGGCTGGAGCAGCAGGGAGGGAGGAGGAAGAGCGTGAAACACAAACACCCGGAGCTGCAGAGCCTCAGGAAAAGCCCAGAAGCTGGGAAAGATTATAAATTCTCATGCTCCAGCGCTCTGCAAAGCTCCAATGAGCAGGGAGAAGGACAACCTTTCCCTTCTGGCCACGCTGGCCACCTGCTTGATGTTCCTCTCGGCTGGCCTGAGTGGCTCCTGAAGACGAGGGAGACCCAACCTGATTAATTTCCTCCCTCAAAGCCCAGCCTGGGGATTCCTGCAGCTCCAGCAGGAGCTGGTTTATTGAGGAGGAAAAGCTTCCTGGGATTTAGGATCCAGGCTGGGCTGGTGGGAATGCTGGGCTGCCGGTGACAGCTCCGAGGCTGGCGTTGTCCCCGTGAGACACTCGTCACCGAGGCGGCACTGCCAGCTTGGCACTGTGACCTAGATGGGGCCTGCAGACCCTGTGTCAGCTCAGGCTGATCCCACAGCTCCAGGAAACAGGGAAAACCCAGGAGCTGGAGTGGGAAAACACCTCTGGCGTGGTGCTCAGCAGGGAAGGCACGAGGAGCCTCTCCAGAAACCTCCCCACGTTCCTCTGCACCCCAAAGTCACATCCTGGAGGAATCTCACCGGGAACATGGACGGGGCACCCCTGTGGCTGCTGAGGGGCTGCTCCAAGGGATGGGAGTGGGATGGTGACAGGGAACACGGGGAGGGCACGGAGGGACTGGGGAGGAAGGTGAGGAGGAGGAGCAGAACAACAGAGGAGCTTTGTTTGGAATCACCAGAGGTGTGGAGCAGAGGGCAGAAGAACAAGGGGCAGGGGCAGGTCCTGGCTGGGCCTGGGAGGGGTGAGATTGGATAAGAACCTGTCCCTGCAGTGCCAAACCTGTGCCTGGCACTGTCCAGAGCTGTGGGACCCGCTCCTGCCGCTCCCAAGTCCTCTCCTCCCACCTCGGGAGCTCGGCAGGAGCTGTGTCCTGCAGGATGAGCTGGAGCTGGGATCCCCTGGCCGTGCTGAGGATGGGAGAGCAGATCCCTGCTCATTAGGAGCAGCACAATTCCACCCGGGAAGATTTAGGGGCGGGAGATAAAACGTGGGGCACAACCCCCTAGGGTTACAAAGCGATTCTATTTTCCCTTTCCTCCAAAAGGAGATCAAAGAGGCGTTTGATGGAGTTAAAACTTGGGGCCAGCTCTTTTGATGGCATAAATTGACTTGCCTCCAACCTAGCGCAGGTGAGAATCTGGCTTTATCTGTTCCAATAAAAGCTGGTGCAGCACACCAGGTTATAAACCCAGCGAGGCAGGATTATTGTTACAGCAAACAGCTCCGAGCTGCCAAAATGGTTGGAGTTAGATGGGAATCAGGATAGGAAAGGTCACGGCTGTAACAAAAACGGGAGTATCAGGCTGGATTAGTTCACCAGCGGGCAAACAAAGGGATGGGGCGCTTGGAAAAATGCGGTGAATCCCTGCAAGCCTTTGAAAGCAGCCCCAGTTTGCTGCTGGTTGGGCAAAGGGTTGGGCATGAAATGCCCACGAGGTGAATTTCATGGAAATTCTTCACCTTCCCCAAGCCAGAGCGGGGCAGGGTCGTGATGAAAGCTCGGTTCTCCCTCGGTTTTATTTACCAGGCTGAGCTGGGGTTTGGGAAGCAGCAACCCCTGCCTTGGAGCTCACCCCTGGCGGGCTCCTCCTGCCTCCAGCCCACGGGGCCGCTCTGGGCCGCAGGGATCAGTGGTGCAGCCGGGTTTGGGATCTCAGCAGGCCCCGTTTCCCAAGGAATTATCAGCTCTACGTGACCAGCAGGGACAGGGGACTCCCTTCCTCCCCTTGGGATGCAGCAGATCCCTGGCCTTGGGGCGCCCTGGCTTTGTGGATGAATTTTGGGAATTCCCAAAGCTGTGTAAGGGGGCTGCACCACCCCAAAGTCAGGATTTGGGCTGGGGTCGGGGTTTGAAGGCTGAGCGCCCCCAGTTTCCCGTTCCTGGTGCTGGGAGCGGCACGAGGGATGCCACCGGTGCCACGTGGATCCCAGCCCGCCGAGGGGACCTGGAATGGAGCCTCATTTCCATCCCCCCGTGCCCTGCCCCTCTCCCACACAGCTGGCACTCAGTCATGCGGCAAATTAAACCTGGAGAAAGATGTTTCCAGCTGCTCCCAGTTAATTGGGTCACCCTTTCTGGCGCTGCCGGTGGCACGGTGGTGGCATCACCCGCGGCCTGGGGACGCTGCCGCTCTCCAGCCCTGCTGGGGAATCCCGGATCAATCCAGCCCCTGCAGCTCTCTGCTGTGCCAGTGGGAAAGTCTGGATGCTCATTCCGCAGCACAGATTGTTTTAAATTGGTTTTTTATTCCCATGGGGAGGTTTCCCGGTCCCTGCCTGCCTTCGGTGCTCCAGGCAGATCCTGGTGCCGGACTCCAGCCAGGACCGATTTTATGGGAAGGGGATCCCCTGCAGATGCAGCTTGTACAGAAATTCAGGTTGGATTAGACAATCTCAGAGGTTTTCCCAACCTGATTTGTTCTGTGATTCTGTGGAAATGGAAAGGATGAGCACATGCTTCTCCTGACAGACCCTGGAGAACCTTCCAGAGCCTGAAGGGGCTCCAGGAGAGCTGGAGAGGGTCTGGGGACAAGGGATGAAGGGACAGGACACAGGGAATGACTTCACATTATCAGAGAATAAGATTAGGTTGGATATTGGGATGGAATTCTTCCCTGGCAGGGTGGGGAGGGGCTGGGATGGAATTCCCAGAGAAGCTGTGGCTGCTCCTGGATCCTGCAAGTGTCCAAGGCCAGGTTGGACATTGGGGCTTGGAGCAGCCTGGGATGGTGGGAGGTGTTGGGGCTGGAACTGGAGGATTTTAAGGTCACTTCCCAACCCAAACCATTCCAGGATTCTCTGGGATTCTCTGGTGACCTCTCCTGTGTGCCTGAGCAGGGCCTGGAGGAGGAAATCACCCCCCAGAGAATCCCTGGATCTCAGTGCAGGGAGGAATCTCGGATTCTCCTCAACGTTCCAAGCCATTCCAGCTCCTGCTGGAAGGAGTTCAGGCCTCATTTCTCCCAATAACTTCTCACTCAGCACCTCCCTGCTCTGGGTACCACCGTGCTCCCACTTCAGACGCCGGGTAATTCTCCGGGAATTCTCCATTCCTGCCCAGCCGGCTCGTCTGCTCCCTCATTTATTCCCGTCTGCTCCATTATTTATTCCCCACGATCCACCAAGAGTTAAAGGAGAAGAAAACATTTGGCTGCTGGTGGTTTCCAAAGCCTCATTACAGCTGAAATCAAGTAACCACTAAATCTTGTGTGGTTACAGAGGTCACTGCTGTTCTGGCACAGTGGCGCCAATCCCGAGGCAGGAATTTTGCTTCCCTCCCAGGAAAAGTGCGCACAGAGTTGAAGGGATGACAAGGAGCAGCCTCGTGGGGACCACAAGGGCTCTTTCATGCCTGCAGATCCCAAGTTTTCCCCACCAGAGCAGGGACAACACTCTGTGTTTCCAGGCTCCGACCCCGCCGCTCCAGCGGGGAATTTCAGAGGGATTTGCCACCGACTTTGAGACTTTCCTGGCTGTCCTGTGGAATAAGGAGGAATTCCTTGAGTGCTCCAGGGATGGATCCCAGCCAGGAGGAGGCTGAGCCTCGTGATGGCATTTTTGGGAATGCTGGGGGTGCGTTTGGATACCCCAGAGCTGCTGGATGGGCAGCTCCAAGCTGCTCCTGGCGGGATGGGAGCTGGGAACCTGTGAGTTATTCCAGAGGTGCAGGAGCATCCCTGGTGCAGCAGAAGATGGAATTTCCCAGAGGACAGAGGATTCCTGCCCCAGGAGCTGCTGCATCCAGGGATTTGTGGTCTGGACAGAGAAATTCCTCACGTTAACAGCTGCAGAGTGGATCTCCCACTGCAGCCAGCTGAGATATTCCTTTTCCACAGGACAGAAAGTTGGGAGAGGATGGAGCAGGGCATGGAGGGCCTGGCAGTGCCACCCACGGGGTTTTGGTACCCGACAGCACTTTGGATGCTGGAGATTCCCACTGCAGCTGAAATCTGGGAGAGCAGAGCTCCAGAAAATCCAGGGATACTCAGGGAAAAGAAATGGATAAATGAAATCCCTGGAAAAGGCTGGAGCAGACGTTCATTCACATTTCAAACGGCCTTAATTCCACTCCTTCCATCCCACACCAAGGGAATCAATCCGAGCTGGATGGTGTGAGCTGTGAATGGAGAGGGCTGCTCAGGGTGGCTGAGCTGATCTGCTCGAAACTCACACCTTTAATTAGCTGGAATTAATTGTCTCGAGTGTCGCCGCACGCAGACAGAGCCGGGAGAGGGGGGAGAGGATTTAGAAGGAAAATTCCAGAGGCGGCTCCATTCCCTTCCCTCCTGCTCGGGAATGGCAGCAGAGCTGATTTATTTCAGGGGTGCAGCTGTAAGGGCCGAAATGAAACACGTGCCACACAAACAATGATGCACCTCATTTAAATGGTCCCTTCTTAATTAAAGCTCGGTAATTGCGCCGTGCCCTTTTATTGCCCTCCCGGAGCAGCGCGGCTGTAAAGTCACTTCACACACACTCAATTCCTGCTCTCGGATTTTCCCGCTCCTTCTGCTCCTCCTGGAGGGATGGATTGTTCCCAGGGCAGCCGGGATGCAGGGCCAGGACACAGGGAGCGGCTTCACAGGGACAGGGAAGGGCTGGGATGGAATTCCCAGAGAAGCTGTGGCTTTCCCCTGGATCCCTGGAAGTGTCCAAGGCCAGGCTGGGAGGGGCTTGGAGCAACCTGGGATGGTGGGAAGTGTCCCTGGCCATGGGGAGCATCTCTGGTCTGAGTTCTGGGGGGAGTTTAGGACCAGCTTTGCACTCACTTTAGACCAGGGTTTAATCTGCAAAGAGAGCAGCTCGTGGATGGAGACCTCGGGCAGTTTTTGCTCCTTCCAGAGGAGGAACCTCCCAGATTTCCAGATGAAGAGAATTCATGGAACCTCAGCCTGGTTTGGGTTGGAAGGGACCTTCAAGCCCATCTGGTTCCATCCCAGGCTGCTCCAAGCCCTCTCCAGCCTGGCCTGGAAATGTTTTCCTGGTTCCTTGGGACACTGCAGGTGCTCAGGGTGAGGATCTGTCAGAGCTGCAGGACATTCACCAGTTTCACAAGGCAGGGGCAGGGCAGCCTCTCTTCCTTCACATGTTCCTCATCATTCCCATTTCTGGGAAGTTTTTGCAGCGTGGGAATGATCCTTCTGGAGAAAGAGAAGAAAAAGAAGGATGTGAGAAACAGGAAAATCAGAATAAATATCATCACAGGTGATGAGAGCTCCCAGGTGCTGCAAACGAGGGATAAAAGAATTACTGGAGACTTTAGCAGGAATTCTGCTTTACGTCTTTGGGATACTTTACAAACCCCAGTTTATTCCAATCCACAGCATCCCTGGGAAGAACAAACCAAATTTTTAGGTGGGATAAATTACAAAGCAGGAAAAGAAACCTGAGAGGTTTGGGAGAAGATTTCCCTTTTCCTTTTCCTTTTCCTTTTCCTTTTCCTTTTCCTTTTCCTTTTCCTTTTCCTTTTCCTTTTCCTTTTCCTTT
>NC_031783.1:14358583-14363394 GCF_001522545.3 Parus major | reverse complement strand
ATTTACATCCCTCTCTCCCTGGATTTTTATTCCTCTCTCCATGGATTTACATCCCTCTTTCCTTGGATTTTTATCCCTCTCTCCATGGATTTACATCCCTCTCTCCCTCCATTTACATCCCTCTTTCTCTGGATTTTTATCCCTCTCTCCCTGCCTTCACATCCCTCTCTCCCTGCATTTATTTCCTTCCCTCTCTGCCTTTCTATCCCTCTCTCCCTGCCTTTATTCCCACCCCATCCATGTAAAGTCGCAGTTTGAGGTTCCCAGCCCGCCCCGTGGGCGCAGAATTCCCTTTCCATGTGGGAATCATTCCCGGGAGCCGCACAAAACACGGATTTCGGCTCTTTTCCCTGGGCTCGCCCTTGTTCTCAGGGAGCTGCTCCACGAACGCGTTTTCTTCCGTCCGAGAGGGAACCGAACATCCCCAGGAAAGCTCCGGGCTCCCGGGAGGAGCAGCACGATGTCCCCACAGCCGGGGCTGTCCCTCCTTCCCTTCCCCACGGGAATGGCGAAAACCACCAGGGATACGCTGGGAAAAACACGGGGAAAGCGCAGAGCGGAGGGAAAAGGGCTTGGAAAAACAAACGGGATTGGAAAACCCTTGGGAAAAGCAGCTCCTTGAAGCTGAGACGGGCTCCGAGCTCCTCCAGCAGCGCCTTTAATGCCGGAACCTTTCCTTCCCCTCGTTCCTGGATAATCCTGCGGCTGTTCCTCCCATCCCTGCCCGGGAGGATCAAAGCTGAGGATCTGGCAGGCTCAGCATGGATTTGTTCCTGCTCTGACCCACCTGGGCAGCCAAGGAGGGGCTCTGGGGGCAATTCCAGGGGGGGACAGCAAGGAATTCCAGCTCCCAAAAAACCCCGCCAGGCTCTCTCTGGCATCCGGCTCAGCTCTCCTTCCCTGGGTGTCCCCTGGATTCTGCCAGGCAGGAATTCTGCCGGGGCTGGAGACTGAATTTGTCCTAAAACTGTCCCAGGAGCAGCGTGGGGAGGGGACTCGGTGCCACCTCCACGCTCCACATCCACAGCAGGGATGTCCAGGATTTTGTTGGATGGACCAAATTCCAGGATTTTGTTGGATGGACCAAGTTCCCCCCACCCCACCCCCAATACTCCGAGGAATTTTCAGCCCTGGAATGAAAACCTGGCCTCTCTGGAGTGTGGCAGTGCAGGTTTCCCAAATCCACGGATTTTCACCATATCCTGGTGCCCAGGGGAACAAACAGTGCCAAGGACACCAGGCTCATCCTCTTCTCCCAGGATTTGGGAAGCAAATGGCACAGGGCTCACCCCTCCTTTAGCTGCAAGGGGAGGGGGTTAATTTGATTTTTTGATGTTTGATTTGATTTTTTAATTTGATTTTTTCCTCCCGGGTTTATTTTTGATCTTGTCCCTCCAAGGCAGTTCAGATCCTGTCACTTTTCCTTCCTCTTCCCAGCGTTTTGCCTCCCCCTTCTCCTCGGAAGGTAACAGTATCCCTGCTCTCCATGCATTCCTTTCTAATAAGGTATTGTGCCTCTATTTATGCATCTTAGGTGCAGTCTGGGGCAGCTGCTGCTCCGCAGGGCCCTGGAGAGGAGCAGAAAATCCAATCCAGCCTGGAATGTGCGGGTGCAGTCGGACATCTGTGCCCAGCCAGGGGCTGCTCTTCCCCCGGGAGCTTTTCCAGGCCTGGTGATGCTCCCTGGGCATGGAATGGGGCTGGTTTGGGGTGCCACAGGTCAGGTGGGAGAGCAGATCCAGGATTTGGGGAGTTCTCCCGGGCTGAGGTGTTTGTAGGGATCTGCCTGGCCTGGGAAATCCAGCCCTGGTGCGATGGACAGGGATTCATGGAATTCCAGAGAGGCTTGGGACCTTAAAGCTCATCCAGTTCCAACCCCAGCACCTTCCACTATCCCAGGCTTGCTCCAAGGGCTTGGGCACTGCCAGGGATCCAGGGGCAGCCACAGCTTCTTCTCTGGGAATCTGTGCCAAGGCCTGACCTCCCTTCCAGCCAGGAATTCCTTCCCAAAATCCCACCTAATCTTAATCTTTGTTAATGTGAAGCCATTCCCTGTGTTCTGTCCCAAATCCCTCATCCCAAACCCTTCTCCAGCTCTCCCAGAGCCTCTTCAGGCCCTGGAAGGGGCTCTGAGCTCTCCCTGGATCCATCCCTCAGCTCCTCCAAGGCCTCTGCTTCACCCCAAACAGGACTTTATTTTATTTTATTTTATTTTATTTTATTTTATTTTATTTTATTTTATTTTATTTTATTTCATTTCATTTCATTTCATTTCATTTCATTTCATATTTTTTATTTTCTGTTTTATTTTCTATTTTATTTTATTACTTTATTTCTTATTTTATGATTTTATTTCATATTTTATTTTCTATTTTATTTTCTGTTTTATTATTTTATATTTTTTTTTAATTTTCTATTTAATTTTCTATTTTATTTTCTATTTTATGATTTTCTATTTTATTTTATGATCTTATTTCCTATTTTATTTTATTGTTTTATTATTTTATTTTATGATTTTATTTCATATTTTATTTTATCTGAACCCTGACCTTCCCTCCCACATCCCCAGGTGCTGGAAGGTTTTTTTGGGGAGATCCAGGGGGGCACCTGCACCCCAGGCAGGGTCAGGGCACGCGAGGAGCACTTGGAGAACTCATCAAGGAGCTAATTAATGATCAATTAATGGCCGTGCTCTGCCATCAGCCCTCCCTCCCTGATTAACTGTGGCTAATGAGGCTGAACCCTGAACCCTCCGGAAAGGGGGGATCTCCTCCCTCGGGATGATCCCGGGGATCTGCCGGGGTTATCTCCCTGCCTGGAGCCTTCCTCCGGGATAACGGGATAGCCCAGCTGCAGCAGCTCATTAATTAATTAATTGGCCACTTCCAAATTCCAGCCTCCGCCAGGAACCGGCTGATAGCCCCCATTAACCCTTTCAGCGCCCCCGGAAAGGACTGGAGGCGTTCCAGAGGGAGGGAATAAATCCAAGCGTGGAGTTGAGCCAGGGATGCACAATCCTTGGATCTCTGCGTGCTCCCACCCCAAATCTGGGCTACCAAATCCCCACGGGTGGCAACAGGAGTGGGATGGGAAATTGGGAACGGATTTAGGGCGGTGTTCAGGTTTGCCACCCTGGTACTGCCACAGATGATCCCAAAAAATCCTTTTTTGTTCTTGGTCCTTCCAAATCCCTGCGGAGTTCTCCCAAATCCTGATTTTCAGCAGCGTTTTTTTGGTTTTGTTTTTCCAAAGGGATTTATTTACAACCAGCTCAGAGCACTGGGTTTGTGTGATAAATAAAACACAGCTCACCAATGAGCCTCATCCTGTTTTTCCAGGAATTGAGGATTGTCCTCAGTGCCCATCAGCAGATTTAGACATTCCTAGGGACAGGAATTCCACAGGAACTACTCCAGGAACAAGCAGGGAAGGATTTTGGTGTCCTGTGGATTCTTGAAGACACAAAACCGAGGAGATTTCCCCCAAAAATCTGCTCTAGCTCACGCAGGGCTCCTGAGCTGGGTGTGGAAAGGAATGTCCTGTGTGGAGCCAGACGTGAGGATCATCAGGGCTCTGCTTGGATGGGAAGAACATCCCCCGTGGGTTTTCCTGCTGCTTCACACAGGAATATTCTCTGGGAATATCTGGGGGAGCTGAAGAGGCAGCTCAGGGTGGGAATCAGAGGGGAGATGTCTCTGTTCCAGCTTCCTGCTCCAGGAAATACCCCAGGAGTGGGAGCCAAGGCTTTGCTTGCCCACAGTCGGTGAATAATGGGATTGTGGGATGAGGGAAAGGCGGAATTCCCAGGAATTCTCATCCTGAGGGGCGCACAAAGAGAGCGGCCGTGCGCTGCCCCCGGGATGCAGCGGAAGGAGAGGGTTTTCCTCGGCTCAGCACAAGCTGGGAACCACATTTGGATGGAATTCCATCCTGTCAGTGCAGGATCGAGCCTTGGAGTGCCAGGGGAGCGCTCTGGAGCCCTTCCAGGCTCAACAGCCCCGTTCCCATCAGGATTGGGGTCCCCGAGTTCCCCTTTCTGCTCCCCCCAGAGCTCCAGATCCCCTCGGGGTTTGTGACGTGGCCCTCGTGGCTCAGCCCGTGCTGGGATGTTTTCCTGCCTGAGGAATCCAATGAAATCCAGAGGCACAATGCTCCTTTCCCATAAAAATGACATTTTATTCAGGGGGAAAAAGGGAAGGAGAGCACCCAGCCCTCCCAGGTGTTTTGACAAGCTCAGTGGACGTTGCTAATTTGTTATCCGACCATAAAAGTGATTTGGGGAGAACAATGGTGACATTTCAGTGCAAGTTTTCCAGCAGAACACTGACATTCCGAGGGGGAAATGCCTTATCTGTCAAAAGCCGGATTGTTCAGGTGCAGTGGCAGCGGTGCCAGCACGGGGCTGATCGTTTACATCGGATTTATTCCGGTGGTGGATGGACAAAACTTTGGGATTTCACCTTTCTGTGTCAGGGTGGGTGTTGGGACAGGCAGGGAGACGTGGCCCACCTGGATTCCACCTGGATTTAGGGAATTTTCCCCAGGTCTGACCCTATTTAATCTTCTAATTAATCTGGATAGCCTAATCACATATACATTTAATAAATTAGGAGGATCCTTCCTGCTGGAGGATCTGGGGAAGGGTCAGAGCTCCAAGACTGAGTGACCCCAAAATGAGATTATTGAGAGATAAATGAGAGGTGAAACCCAGGAACTGCAGGAAAAATCCACGGGAACTTTGGGAAGGGGAGAAACCAAACCAGGCAGGCAGGGGCTGTCAGCAAACAGCCTGGAATTATTGCAGAGGAGCA
>NC_031783.1:14350972-14358165 GCF_001522545.3 Parus major | reverse complement strand
GAAAAGCAGATGAGAGCAATCCTCAAAGTAAAAAAGGAGAGGGAAAGCTCAGCTCTCCACACACTGGAGAAAAGAGGGTTTGGATTTCAGGGAAAGAGGCTCTGGATGAGTTCTGCTGAAAGAACTGGAGGGGAGCAGAGGGAAGAATTGTCCCGGATCTCCTGTGGGAGTTTCCCTGATTAAAGAGCGGAAGGGAAGGGACAGAAGAGACCCCCGGGCCCGGGGCCCTGGCAGCACCATCAGCTCTTCCAGGGGCAGGGAATTGCCTCCAGGGAATGGGTGAATAATGGGATCGTGGGATGAGGGAAAAGTGGAATGCCCAGAAATTCTCATCCTGAGGGGAGCACAAAGAGCCCCTGGGATCCAGGGGAAAAGGAGGGAGAGGTGGGAGAGCCTCCCCCAGAGTCCCAGGGCTCAGCAGAACCCTCAGCTTCCTTTTGCAGCCAGGTATTTGTTCCTCACCTGCTGCCTCTGCTTGTGTTACCCGCTGAAAAGGGATCCCTGGAAGGAGCCAGAGCTCGGGGAGCAGAGCAGGGATAACATTTCACTCTGCTTGTGCGCTAATCTCAACCCTCTTCTCCCAAATCCTCTTAAACTCGGGGTTGTTTTTTCCCTTTCCCAGCCACCTGCATTGGGATCAAACATTACAAGACATCTTCCAGCCCCTAACGAGCCTGCTAAAATATTTAGGGACGGGCTGAACGCCCATCATTTGATCCAAAACTGCCTGGTCTGTGCTCTGTGCCTTGTCCCACCTTTTGTCTCCTGGGGCATTGTCATTTGGGGACGTGCTGGTCCTTTCAGAGCGCTGGGACCGAGTAATCGAGGCTGTCATCGCAGCAGAACTGGCTCTCCAGGCAGAAATCTCCCCACTGCTCCCTTTTCATTTCCTGGCTGGGCAGCAGGGGAAGAGATTATGTGATGTGATAGGTAAAATTATCCCGTCAGAGGTGAATGTCCTCATAAAAGGCTTTTGCAGGCCTGGTTGTGTGATATCCCTGAGAAGGGGACGCTCATTGGGAGCCTTTTATTGACGGGAATTCTCAGTCCCTGCAGAAAGCCAGAGGGACAAAAGGTGATCCGAGCTGTGGGACACGCACACACACACACAGAGAGGGCTCAGGGATGCAGAAATGTTGCTTTTCCCTCACTGGGAGGAGAGGAAAAAACCCAGGAAAATCAACAGAACATCCCAGTGTTGGATTTTGGCTCAAAGCAGAGTGGTGTTTTCCCAGCTGGGTAAAATTTGGGGTGGTGAGATTGGCTTGGCTGTGTGGAAAAAAGAGAAAATTTATCGAAAATTTATCTAAAATTTATCTAAAATGATCTAAAAATTATCTAAAAACTTCCATTGGTGGCTCTGGAAAAATGGGATCGGGGTGAATCAAACAGGAAAATGGGATTCTTTCAGGGAAACCCTCTCCCACACCTCTGCCTGGTGCTGTCGCTCTTTGGGGGGTTTTGAAGGGAATTTTTCAGGAGGTTTTGAAAGGATTTGTTAAAAAGTGAAAAAACCCCAAATCAAATGTCTCAGATTTGCTTGGAATTATACAAAATCATGAGATGAGGATGGTGCCTGCTGGGAATTCTCCTCTCTCTGCCCAGCAGCTGGTGGGACACAGCACCAGAGCTTTTCCCAGCTCCTGGCTGAGCTTTTCCTGGGAGATCTGTGCCCAGGAGGCTTCACCAAGAGGAGGAAAAAACGAGGATGTGTCCCTCAGTGGAGCTGGGGAATTTTGGGGAAGGAGGAGCAGCAGCAGCAGCTCCGTATTTGCTCTCCAAACCCCGCAGCAAACGTTGGGATTTGTTCCTGCTCCTTGGGAAGGCTGGAGGGGAGCACACGGCACTTCCCAAAAGTGTGGTTTCAATTAAAAGAAGAAAAAGCTCCAAAACTCACAGTGGGTTAAACATTCCAGTAAAAAGCGTTTATGCTGCTCTTCCCTCTCAAAGTGTCCCTGGGTTCTGTGGGTGATTGCAGGCAGGTGGTTCCTGTTCCTATTAAAAATGAGTAATTCCAGCTCCCTTGGGATCCCTTCAGAGACAATCTGCACAGACCCGAGAGCCCAATGTGCCTTTTAAACCATTAAGAGCTTCCCCTCCACATGCCACACTTCTCCTTCCCAAGCGTTTTGGAGGAGCTCTTGGATTGGGAATCGTCTGGCTCGGGGAGGGGAAAACCTGCTGCCACAAATTAAGAGATTCCCCGTTCCCTGAAGCCTCCAGGGAAATCCAGCCAGGAGCTCCTGGTGTTGGGGGAGCGGGAATTGTCACTTCTGGCCATTTTTTTCCCCAATTTCCTTGTTTCCTCATCCTGAGGGCTGTGGTGGGATGACATCTCCAGCAGGAGAGGTGGGCAGGGACACCCTTGGCCTCCCTTTGTGCCGCTCCCAGCTTCCAGCCATTGTCCCAACCATTCCAAGGAGCTGCGTTTGCTGACCCTTTCCAGATGGGAATTCCCAATGCCTGGATGTGCTCAGCCTGTCCCTGGCCTGCAGAATTCCCAGTTCCATGGTTCTTGTCCAGTGTGACGTGGCTGTGTGACTTGCAGGGGTGGGGAGAGCGGGAATTGCCAGCTCTGGCCGTTTTCCCCCCAATTTCCCGGTCTTCCTCCTCATCCTGGTGGGATGACACCTCCAGCAGGAGAGGTGGCCTCACCTTGTGCCACTCCCAACTCCCAATCTTTGTCCCAGCCATCCCCAGGCGTGTCCCTGCTGCGTTTGCCGACCTCTCCCAACAAATCCCCTCCCCAGCTGGGGATTCCCGACGCTCCCAGGCTGTCCCAGGGCTGCGGGATCCCCAATTCCAGGGTCCTTGCCCAGCCTGGGGTGGCTGTGTGAGGACAAGGAGCATCCCTCAGCTTTCCTGCTGCTCCAGGACCACCAGAGGTGCTTTGAAGGAATCTCCCAGTAAAGCCATTTGGAGATTCCCATTCCCAGCTTCTCCCTGGTGCACAAAGCAGAGGAAACCTGGAGAATACGGGAGCAGAAGGCCCGAGGGCTGCAGTTTCACGGATCCCTGGGGGGGAAGAAAAGAACACCACATGCCCAGGGCTTTGACTGAACCTTGGGATGGTTAATCTTGCCCAGTCAGCAGTTTTTGAACAGATTCCAGGAAAGCTTTTAAGCCCGATAAAGCCGGGCCTTTTGCATTTCCAAGTGATACTTTAGCTCCCGGTGACATGCTCCACTTGTCATTGGGCTTGAAAGGGAGGTAATTAAAATCTTCCTCCGAGTACGGTTACAGCGGGGAGAGAACCCCACGTAAACCCAAATGAAAGGGGAGAGACGAGCCCACAAAAATGCAATTTAGCAGCTGAAAAATGGCGAAGTGGGAAAAGATAAAAGTATCAAATGCACAATTGCTGTTTGCCCAAGGAGGGCTGGGTGATCTGGGAGGTGCAGAGACTTCCCCAGCCAAAACAGGGCCAAGGCCAGGGAATTTCCAGCAGATTTTATTTGCAGATTTTAGGGCCACTGGAAGCCACAAGACAGACTTGGAAATGTGGGTTGGAATCCTGGCAGCCCCTGCTCTGCGAGGTGGGAAGTGGAGGTGAAAGAGAAATCCTCCCCCCGAGCTGGGAGAGTTCAAGGAAAGCTTCCCAAGAGAAGTTTTGAGGGAAAATGGATCAGATTGGGTTCAGGGTTATCAGCTCTGCTGGGTTTGGGAAGGGGAAGGTGGAGCTGCTCCCCAAACAATTGGGATGAATCCGTGCAGGATTTCTGAAGGAGGGAGGGTGCACAGCTCCGAGGGCCAGAGGGAAGAGCAGAATTCCATAAGGACGGCAGGAGCAGGGAGAGCAGCTCCCTGGGAATTCAGGATTCAGCACATTCCACCCCAAACGTGGCAGGAACATCTTCCCTTCTCCTTCCAAAAGCTTCAGGCTGTGGTGTCACTGTCAGCTCTGCTCCGTGGGGAGGAGGAGGAGGAGGAGGAGGAGGAGGACTGAGGTGCATCATTCCCAAAGAACCTTCACTCCCAGACAGCTGGAGCAGCTCAGGGATGTTCCAGCCCAAAAAGGAGGAGGAGGAGGAGGACTGAGGTGCATCATTCCCAAAGAACCTTCACTCCCAGACAGCTGGAGCAGCTCAGGGATGTTCCAGCCCAAAAGCAGGGGAATGGAATTTTCTCCGGGATGACACCGAGCCTGCAGCATTCCCCAGCCCTGCAGAGGGGCTGAGCAGCTCGGCAAATCCAGACACAATCCACCTCTCCAGGATCAAATGGAAAACAAAATTCCTGTTGTTTTATTTTCCTGGGGTCGTGCTCTAATGCCAGACTGGCCGGAGCAGCTGGAATTGAAGCCTGGAGCTCCCCGCACGCCGCCGGAATTCCCTCGGGCTCTGTGTGTTTATCGCTGTCATTTGCTGACGTTAAATCAGCTGCTTGGGGTTGTTTCCCCTTTTTTTAGGGATTATCACTCCCTAATTTCCCCACCTCTGAGGCAAAATCCCCCTTCCTGCTCCAGACAGGTCCGAATTCCAGCAGGGAAGAGCTGCAGGCTGCGCCCTCGGATGGGAGAGCAGCAAAATCCTGATTGCAGCAGCTCCAGCGTCTTGTCCTGCCTTTCCACGGGTCAAAACGAGCCCAGTGAGGGACAAAGCTCTGCCAAGAGCTCCTGGAAGGGCTTCCCTTCTCCAAAAAAACCATGGGAGCACTCGGGGGAGGAGGAGTGGAGGGGGAAAGCGGGGATGAGCTGCTTGGGATGGGGCAAAGCAGCTTCAGAGCCACCCCTAAATTTCTGTGTGTGCCCACAGAGGTGCTGGCATGCACAGGACAGCCTGGATCCTGTGGGAATCATGGAATTATGGAATGATTTGGGATGGAAGGGACCTTAACGATCCATTCCATCCCCAACACCTTCCAGTGTCCAGCCAGGCCTGGGACACTTCCAGGGATGGGGCAGAGGGACAAGCTCTGAACCCTGGGAAGTGCCACAAATACAAAAGGTTGGTTTAGGTGAGATTTTGGGAAGAAATTCTTCCCTGTGAGGCCCTGGCCCAGGTTTTCCAGAGAAGTTGTGGATGCCCCATCCCTGGAAGTGTCCAAGTGTTCACAGAGGAAGGAATGGTAGAGGAAAAACTCGGAGCTCTTGATGAAACTTCCTGAACATCACCAGCCCTTTTCTGCCAACCAAGCAGGGAAAAAAAGGGAAATCAGGAATTTTCCCTCTCCAGATCTCATCTCTTGATGATGGGAAGAGAATTATTATTAAATTACTATTAAATGATTATAATAATCTTTCCATTATATGGGAAAAGCCGCAGCAACCGTTCCTTACCCTTCCCATTGTTTTCCACTTAGTCCCCAGGGAATATTTTTGGAAGCCTGGGAGCACTGATTGCTTTAACCGAGTGACCTCTGGGAAAACAGGAGCTGTGCCTTGCCTCAAGTCCAACTCCAAGCAAACACCAGCTCAAAAAAGCAGGGAAAGAACTCCAAAAAGTGCTGCGTGTGGAATTTCTCCGAATGCCGTTGGGAAGGGCAGCAGAGAAACCAACATTCCTGTCTCCAGTGAGCATTCCACAGAAATTCACTGAGGAAAGACGGAGAAAAAGCCACCCAGCCAAGGCACAAAACAATTCCAACAGCTCCAGGATGCCGGGATTTGCTGTCCTGTCCCAGCCATTCCTCAGCTCATTAGTGGGAGCTGTTAATTCCTAACCTGGATTCCTTTGGGAAAGGCTCCACGTGCTGCAGGAATGGGGTGAGGTGGGAATGGGAGCCCTGCCAGGAGGACAGGGATGGCCTCTGTGGGTAGGACCAGATATGGAGTCAGACATCAGAATTCCAGACTGGTTGGGAATGATGGGAACACGGGAGGTTGTGCAGTCCCACCCCACCCAGAACACATTTCTCAGGATTGTGTCCAGGTGGCTTCTGAGTATCTCCAGGGAAGGAGGCTCCAAACCCAGTCTGGACAGCCTGGAAAACCAGGCAGGCTGGCGTGGGAGGGAGCAGAGCTGTGTCCTGCACAGGGGGTGCAGATGCTGCCGGGTGAGCTGGGACAAGGATTGGGAAGGGCTGGAGCTGGAGCAGCACCTGGAGCTGGAGCAGCACCTCCTGCTTGTCCCACGCCTTGTGACAGCTGGTGGGAATCAGCCTGGACTGACTTTGGTGGGACATCATCGGCAGAGGTCCAGACTGGGATGGAGCAGAATCCCACAGCTCTCCTGTGCCGAGGGATGTCACCTGTCTCTGCAGG
This sequence comes from Parus major, assembly GCF_001522545.3. Lineage (NCBI taxonomy): Eukaryota > Metazoa > Chordata > Aves > Passeriformes > Paridae > Parus > Parus major. The sequence goes on along the minus strand of NC_031783.1, from coordinate 14,351,963 downwards.
ACAGGTGGCCCTGGAGGTGTTCCACAGTTCATTCTTCCTCCCACAGGGAATTCCTGATCTCCTTCGTGCTCCCGGGGTCCCAGCACCGGGAAATCTCCCAAATCCTTTATGGAATAAAGCTGCAGGCTGGCAGGTGACCCAGCCACAGCCACTTCAAAGGGAATCCAGTTCCCGAGAACTCTTTTATTTTTCTTGCTAAAGGGACTTTCCTTCTCTCTTGATTAATTAATCACCCAGCAGAGCCATTGTTGGATCCTAACGACTTTCCTTTATCCTCATTCTTGTTTGCTCTGCTGTGAAAAACTCACTCCATGAGGAGACTTCAACCAGATCATGTTCCAGTGGCATCAGGGAAGGGAAGGGGATGGAAACAGCGTGAGCAGGCTGGAAACCCAGCCCTGGCTGGAGCAGGGACACGGAATTCCATTGGGAATGCACAGGGCCTGAGTGTGGATCTACAGGGACCTGCCTTACCCACAAAAACATTCTTTAACTTCTTCAAGTTGACTTAATGTGGGCAGTGGAACTGGTCCGGCCAGTTTGAGCCATTTTCACTTCCTCGTTCTGGTTTTCAGCGGATGTGGGAAATTAGGGAAAGGTTCTGTGAGGGAAAGCTGAAATCCAGTAGTGGCTGGAAAGAAATGGAGGAATTTGCTGAAAGATCCATCCATTTGAAGGGATTCTTTTCCCTACTGCAAAATCCCCTCCTGTTTCACGCTCTCCAGAGATGTTCCCTCATCAAGGGGAACCTCACAACTCTCGGTCTCCAGACTGGAAGGATATCCAGTTAATAAACCAGAGGGAATTGGCCATCTGGTTTTGGTTATTATTTCAAACTGTGATCAAGGTCTTGTTCTTGTTCTTCTCGTTCTTCGTTTTTCTTTTAATTCTTCCTCTTCTTCATTTTTCTTCTTCATTTTTCTTCATTTTCTTCTCCTTCTTCATTTTTCTTCATATTCTTTTCCTTCTTCATTTTTCTTCATTTTCTTCT
>NC_031783.1:14342880-14350597 GCF_001522545.3 Parus major | reverse complement strand
TTCTCCTTCTCCTTCTCCTTCTCCTTCTCCTTCTCCTTCTCCTTCTCCTTCTCCTTCTCCTTCTCCTTCTCCTTCTCCTTCTCCTTCTCCTTCCCCATTTTTAAGGAATGTGTGGGAAGCTGTTTCCACACAAGGAGTGATGAGTCCTCCCGCCTGCCTCCCTCCCCTCCAGACAATTCCTGGGACACGAGGCCGTGCTCCAGAGGATCAATAGGATTCAATCCCTGATGAGGGGGCTGTTAAAAGGGGCTCCTTCCAAGCCAAACACATTTTGAAGGCTGGATCCTACGGCAGCTGTCCCTGGATACCAGGGATTAGGCTCCACCTGGAGAATTTAAGGTGGATTTAAGGCTGGTTCTGTCCCTTCCTCCTTCCCTGGTACTGAACCTGGATCAAGGATGATCTTTTAAAGGAAGCTACCACATATTTCTGGAGAGGGATGCTTTGGATAAATCCCTGTGGACATTCCCGGGGCACAGAGAGGGTTGGCCAGTCCAGGACAGTTTTTAGGAAGAAATTTGGGCACAGATTGGTGCTGTGTTCCTTGGAAAAGAATAAAAATAACAACATCAGTGCCTGTTGGATGGGACAGCAATGAGAGTTTTGGGGATGCGCAATCCTGGGACAGAACTGGGAGAGAAAACCCGTCATGTTTCCACATCCCAGATTTTTTATGGGATAATGGGATCCCCAAGGGGGTCTGCACCAGAACAGCCAGGGATAAGCACAGGCTGAGGAAAACCCCTTCCTGAGCCTGCCCTGCCTTTCCCGCATCTCCGACACCGCCAGGCCCGTTCGGGAATCAGCGGGAAATCGAAACCCCACAGCTGGCGGGGCCACCTGTGCCTGCAGCCCCCCCTGACCGTCACCCCCTCCCTGGGGACACCCCCAGCCGTGCCCAGGGCCGGGACACGGGGTCAGCCGGGGAGGAAGGGGCTGCCTGGGCCCCAACACTGCGCCCGTTGTGGAGCGGGATTAGGGTGGGAATTAGTGCCGCTGGATGGAGATGGAGGCACGGGCAGCAACTGGGGGTGTCCTTTCTGCAGCCCTGGCAGGGAATCCGGCGTGTCTCGGAGCGGGGCCTGTGTCGGATCAGCACAGCTGGAGCAGCGCCGCTCCTAATCCGGCTGCACGACGCCAGCTGCCCGCCCGAGGGGCCGTGGGGATGGGATGAGTCCAGGGCCGTGGGGATGGGATGAGTCCAGGGCCGTGGGGATGGGATGAGTCCAGGGCCATGGGGATGGGATGAGTCCAGGGCCAGCAGGGATGGGATGAATCCAGGGCCAGCCCCAGGATGGGCTGGACCTGCTGGAATCCTTGGAGCTGCAAGGAGAACTCGGCCATGGCTGGAGGCTTCTGGGCCCTGCCTGGTTCTAGGCCAGGTTTGTCGGCCTCCGGCTGCTTTTGTCGATCCTTCTCCTTCCCCTTTGGGTATTCCTGGCTCAAACCGGTTGGAACCTCCTTTGCTGAGTGTTTGGAAGGCGGGAGGTGGTGATGCTTCATCCTCCTCCTCCTCCTCCCCGGCCTGGCTGCACCCCTCCGATCCACAGCCACGTGCAGCACCATCCTGGAAAACCATCGCTCTTCCCAAAGTGTTCTGACATCCCAAAGAAACAGTACAAGGCACCCCCTGACACCCCAGCTCCCATTCCTGGGGTAATTAGTCGTCCTGAGTTAATTCCCAGCCGTCAGGCCTGGCAGATGGATCCCAGATCACACAGCCCCCTCCGGACACGGATCCCGTCCAAGCACCGCACTCCCGGCTCCGGAACACGCAGCGTGTTCTCCTCTGATTAGAGCTGCTCCTCCTTTCCAGCTTTCTGTCACCACACCATTGTTTTAGGACTTGATACCTCATTTATTTTAATGACAACAAATAATTTGGCAACTCCTCCCCAGCCCTGTTCTGGCAAAATCCCGTTCTGAGATTGATAAAGCTGTGAAGCTGCGGGGACTGGGGGTTGGTTTTTTGTTGTTGGGTTTGGGTTGGGGTTTTGTTGGGGTTTTTTTTGGTAGGAATTTCAAGACTTTTAGGAAATCTTTGAAATATTGACAGCCTTGCTTTTCTTCCTGAGCTGTCTCTCAAAGGAGAGGCTGCCCGGCCAAAAATGGGGAGAGACAGGAGTGTGGGGAACACCAGAGCCTCTCCTTTCCCAAAATTATCCTGCTCCCCACTCAGCAGGAGCCAGGCTGCTCCCTGCCCTCAGCAGCCCATCCAGTAGGAGGCAAATCCCTCATTCCCAAGGGCTTGGAGCAGCCTGGGATAATGGAAGTGTCTCTGCCCATGGCAGGGGGTGGAACTGGATGGGCTTTAAGGTCCCTCCAATCCCACCAAACCATTCTGGGATTTCATCAATCAGTTCCAGAGTTAAACCCAGCTCCTTGAAAAAGACTGGGATCTGCAGGATCTGCACGGATCAGAGCAGAGCTGTGGATGGAACAAGATTAAGGTTTAGAAGAGAATTTCTCTCCTTCCTACATGGCTCTGACCTTCTCCTGCCTCTGGCCATACCCCTTTGCTCAGCGTCCACTGAGGGTCTACAGGAATTCCCTCCCCTCCTGCTTTCTCCTGGGCTCCTGGGGAAGCTCCAGCCTTGGTTTGGATCCTGATAAGTGAAAACAAAGAGCCCAAGTGGAGCAAAACCAGATGCAGGAATTAAACAAACACAAACTCCACGTCCCCAGTGTGGAGCTGGCTCTGATTTATCAACTCACGTTGAGCTGGAGAAGAACGAGGCCAAAGATCTCCACATCTCCAGCTTTTTGGAGCTCTCAGGAGCCCCCAGTCCATGGCTTTTCCCTGCTGGCTCGTGGCCTGTTCTTGTCCTGGCTGGAATGTGACCCGGCTGGGCCACGCAGATGGCACTGCCACCTCCCAAAGAATCCCTCCTCTGCAGCATTCCTGGGCTTTTCCACCCCCAAAACAACGGGACAAACAGAGGGGGAAGGATGTGGAAGGAGCACGGCAGCGTGGGGAGGGTGGAGAGGAGGGAATGCCTGCGGATCTGATTCTGGGATCCCCAGGCCGTCACTGAAAACTGGGGAATGGATCCATGGGGCACACTTGGAGGGATGGATGCTGAGGAAAGGATTGATCACAGTCCAATTATAATTATTATTATTAATTATTATTAACTGTTATTGTTATTATTAATCCAATCTCCTCCTTCATATTCTCAAGTCTCCCAGTGTGTCAGAGCTGCTCCTCCCTCTGTGCCCACTGGGAAGAGCTCTGGAAATTATGGGAGTTTTAAGGTAGAAAAACCATTTTGATGACTTTTGACCATTTGGGATGGGGTTGAGCACTGGCAAAAACCACTTGAGGATGTACTGGAATCATCCTCCTGGAGAGCAGCTTTTCCTCACAGGCACCACCTGAGTGAGGCAGGAGAACGGGATGGCCTGGGCAGGTCCTTCCCAGCCCTGCTTTCCATCACTCAGTGGGAACAACATCCCGTTTTTCCAGGGATTCTTCATCCAGCAGGAGCCCCTGGCTCTGCTGATCCCAGTCCTGGAATGCCACCAGAGTTCAGCCTTGTTTAAACCCACCTCACCACGGAGCAGAAACCCCTCAGGCCTTGCCGAGGTTTAGTCTGGAGCCCTAAGCTGGGCTTTATTTTTAAACCACTAATGGGGTTGCTGTCCAAGGCCGGGATTTTTGTTGTGCCAAGTCCTAAAATGTTCAGTGGAGCTTCTGGCAAAGGCCAAAATCCCACAGGGAGCTGGAAAGCCTCTATCTCCATTGGCAGTGCCCAGGATGGGGGGGGGCTGGGTTATTTTTGGGAATGAGCAGGAAAATCCATGGGATAAATTAAGCTGTGGCTGCCTCTGGCTCAGCCCATCCCTGCCACTGCTGGCTGGAGAAAGCCAGAGACATTTTGGGCAACAAAAAGATTGATTTCCACCTCCAGCTCTTACTGCATGAAATTGGTGGTTTCTGCTCACCACTGGCGCTTCTTTTCCAAGGATTTCTTTCTTTTCCCTAAAACAGCTGCTGTTGGATCTATTGTCAAGGGAATAACTCCAGTTTAAACACACACGGATACCTGGGAAGGCTCTGATTGCTGGGCTCCTTTTGGGTTCAATTTCAGCGATTTCTGAGCCCCAACCCTGCCCCATCTGTGGTTTATTCACAGGCAGAGCTGATAATTGCAGTTTCATCGGGAAGGAAAAGCATTCCATGCAATAACGAGGATTTGATGGAAGGAGAATCCCAGAAAGTCATAAAAAAACCATCCAGCTGCATTCCCTGCAGTTCTTCTCATCCCAGCCGAGTCTGCTGGATGAGCTGGTCCTTTTCTTTTCCAAGGAAGAGGAAAAACCAGGCAGCCAAAAAGGAATTAACCTGGAAGTGAGGGCAGCTTTCCCATCTGGAAGAGGATTTCCTTTGCAAGTGCAGGATTTGGGATACGCTGGAGGGTGGTGCAGAGGAGCTGGCACTGAGGGAGTGGAAAATTAGAGGCTGGGTCTAATTCCAATGATTTTCCTACTCTGGCTGAGAGTAAATTGAGATATTTTCCAATTGAAGGGGCTGTGACCCTGGAAGGGAAGCCCTAATTAGCTGGGGTCTTCTCTAATTATCTCCCAGCTCCGCTTGACCCCGCAGTGGTTCGTTAGGGCTGTCAGGCCATGGAGGAGCCTCTGTGAAGCTGTTTTGAGCTGTTCCTGAGCTGGCTGCGGAGTTTGCTCCGTGGGGAGGATTTGGGGATGAGCTGAGGCCACAGAGCTGCAGATCCAGGAGCGATCCTGGGATCAGAGTGAGGGAAAACAGCCCAATCCCAAGGATTTCGGGATGTGTAACCTTCCCTTCCAGCTCTATCCCAACGATCTCTTTATTCCTGCCTAGCCTGGAGGGCTGGAGGAAGGCCTGAATCCCTTCTCCCTCCTCATCTTCCTCCACAGCCAGGAATTTCCACGCTGCTCCTTAGGCCCTGAACAACCATCAAGAAGGGAGACAAGTTTTTGTGTTCAATTTGAAATGAGAATAGTTCCAAGTGGGCCATCACTCCCTGCAGACTGCTCATCTTGGAGCTGCTTCCTGATTCCTCCAGCGTGTAATCTTCCCATTTCCTCCAGGCCAACTCCTCTGCACACCTACAATTAGGGCTGGTTCTTATTCCTCCTTCTCCCAAACCTCAGGCTCCAAGGGATTCCAAAAGTAGCTCATGTCCCATTAACTATTACTATTATTATTATTATTATTATTATTATTATTATTATTATTACTATTATTACTATTATTATTACTATTATTGTATTGGTATTATTGTTATTTTTAATATTATTAATATTTAATATTATTTACTATTACTATTACTATTATTACTATTATTACTATTATTACTATTATTACTATTATTACTATTATTGGTATTGGTATTATTGTTATTATTAATATTATTGATATTAATATTATTATTATTTACTATTACTATTACTATTATATTTATTTATATATATATATATATATTTTATATATATATTATTTATTCCCCTGTTCTGGACAGAGAGAGGTTAAGAAAAGGGATAGAGAGGAATGTTTTGTCTGCTGTGTCCTGGAGAAATCTGGGAGCCAAGAGAAAGCTGGGAATGATTGGGCTGGGATGTGTCCAGTGGCACCAGGAAAAACTCATCAGCCACGAACTTCACCCTTGGGTTTGACTTGGGATAAAGGAATTTATCCGGAATTTAGCCCTCCACAGACCCTGCAGGGTTTTGCTCTTCAGGAAAAGCAGCAAAATGCGGATCCAGGCTGGAGTGGAAGGCAGATCCCTGGATTTAAGCTCTGTCATGGGATGTTTTGTTCCCTGCACTGCCCCAGCCCCTTGGGGACGGTGCCAGGCTGGGTCTGGCTCCGACATCCTGACAGGCTCCAAGGATTAACCAGGAAAATTGGCCTTGGGGAGCTGCTGCCCCAGAGCAGAACTCAGCAGCTCCTCGGATTTTTGTGAGGGAAAACAGCCCTGGCTCCTTGCAGGTTGGGAAGGGAATGGTTTCCCAGCTGGAATGAGCCAGCATTCCATGACCTGCCAACCAAGAGCATTTCCAGCACAAGGGGATGAGGTTTTTGAGGGAATGCTGACTCCTGCACCAGATTTTGGCCTCGGGAAAAAGGTCTGGATGGCATCAAGGAGATTCCAGAGCTGCTCCCAGCAGGGATTTTCCTGTGGAGCACTGGGATGCAGCAGACTGTGATGAATCCAAAAGCTTTTGGGGACCAGAAGCCATTAAAACTCCTTCAAATGAGTGCAGATTTCCTGGCTGTCTCTGCTCAGTGAATTCCAAGATCCAAGTTTTCCTTTGGGTGGTCTTTTCCTTGTTATCCCATCTCTCTGTGTCTCTCTGCCTCCCTCCTGGAGCTGCAGCAGATCCCAGGATTTTGCTGATTGTTTAATCCACAATGTGGGGGCTGCCTTGGTATCTTTTCCTTAATTTATCTTCCTGATAGCGCTCTTGGAACAGGAACAATCCTGGCTCCCAGAGATCTCAGCTCAACATCCCAGCAGTTTCCCAAGGAGTTTTTCCAGCCTGGGAACCCAGCGTTATCCCAGGCTCTGCAGCCCACCAGGTCCTGCCAGAAATCCCAGCTCAGGGAGCAGGACCAGCTCTTTCCTTCTGATCCTCACAGAATTTTGGGATTACTCAATTGGAAGGGACCTTAAAGCCCATCCTGATCCATGCCATGGGCAGGGACATCTCCCACTATCCCGAGGTTGCTCCAAACCCCATCCTTGGATGGTTTGGAACCGATGAATCGGAGATTTAGGGAAGAAAAAAGGAAGGAATTTTTGACAATGAGGGTGGGGAGAGCAGCTGTGGACTCCCCTGGATGTGCCCAAGGCTGGATGGAGCTTGGAGCACCCCGGGATAGTGGGAAGTGTTGGGGCTGGAACTGGATCAGCTTTAGGGTCCCTTCCAAGCCAAACCATTCCATGACGTTGGAAAAGGTCAGCAACAACAATACCTGAGGATGGGAGAAGGCTCAAAACACGATTTATTTTTTTTTGCAGAGGGATAAAATCCAAAACATTTTGGAATGTGTGTAAAAAGCATGGAAAGAAAGGATTTTTCCATTGCTTTGCCGACATCCCACATCCACGGGGATCTGCACTCCAGGGAGGAGCTCTGGGATCAGGATCCCCACAGGGATCAGCTCCTCCAGCCCAGCTCAGGCTTCAACTCCTGACCCGGGAGCGATTTCCATGGGCTGGTGTCCGGTGTCCGCCCTCTCCAGGAAAACAGGGAGACACAGAATCACATTCCCAGTTCAGCAAAGCGCTGCTCCTGGTGCCACATTAGCGCTCAAATCCCTTCATTCCTCGGGAATGAAATGGATACTGATCATTAGGAATGGGCAATAAACTTCCAGACAGGAGAGGCAAAGTTCATCCCGCTGCGGGCAGAGCAGGATTTACAAATATTCCAGCCTGGTGTAAAAATTCTGCTAAAATCTAATTATTTACTGGTGTTTGAGGGAGTTTTTTGGGATTTATTATCTTTAAGGAATTCAGTTTTAGGGATCAGGGAAGTTCAATGGGTGTGGAAGGGCCAAAAAATGTTGGGTAGTTGCAGCTTTTATATGGTAGCTATTTATTTTTATAATTTTTTATATTATAAAATATAGAATTATAATTATAGAATTATAATAATCATAATAATATTATTGTATACAATATAATAATATTAATTATTATTGTTTTGTTTTATTTTATATTAT
>NC_031783.1:14340911-14342494 GCF_001522545.3 Parus major | reverse complement strand
TTTTGGTACCGAATCCCTCTGGCTGATAGAGCCCATGCTCCAAGGATCACCATTATCCTGCTCTTCCCATGGTTTGTGTGGAATTTGCCTGGAATTTTCTCCCTGGAAGCTGATTCCATGCAGTGCAATCCACTCATCCCAGTTATCCCAGTGGTGAGGGAAAACTGCTCCCAGCAGGGGTGGGATTTTAGGCTCTGGGTGGGACCATTTGGGGATGTTCAGGTGAATCAGAGTTCACCAGGTTTGCTCGGTGCTTCCATGATTTTATTTTGAGGAATCTGATCTCCTTTGGATATTATTGAAGGTCAGGAATTGCTGGAGTACCACGGAATTCCTGCCCTGGACACATTTCCGGAGCTCCAGGAGATCCCTTGGCAGCTGCCAGACAGGGAATTGGGAAGGACATTCCCCATCAGCAACCCTGAATTCCTGGAAAAGTATTCCCTGCAATTCCCTGCTCCAGGGGGGCTGATACCCAGGCCTGACCCAGGAAAGGCTGGGAAGGGAAATCCAGGATTTTTAGTGTCCACTTCTCCGGCTGTGTTTATTTCATTCCAACAACTTGGAAATCTGGGATCATTCAGGTGTTCGATGGACCAGAGCAGATCCAGGAGCTGGAAGTGTTTTCCATCATCCCAAGAAGGAAGTAGCTGATGCAGAGTTTAGAGCTGTTTATCCAGAAACCTCTGGAAAAACTTGGATTAATGAAATTCCACTCAGGTCCAACCTTCCTCCCTTTTCCTGACACATTCCCTCTCAAGGATCCTGCTTCTCTGGGCTTGGAGCACAAACATTTCTGTTATTCCTGGGATAGCTCTCCTGGTTTGCTCCCAAATGACAAACTGGGTTGGAATTTTCCTAAGAAAAATGGTGATATTCCCATCTTTTCCCATTCTTTGCTGTCTGGATGGGAGCAAGGAGAGACAGAAAGGTGGAAAGACCCTCGGGTATTCCCACAAATCCCCCTCCATCCAAAGGCTGAGTCGATCCACCCAAAGCTGTCCCTTCCCAGGTGTTTTTTGGGAAAATTGGGATTTTCCCGCATTGCGGCAGCGCCTCAGAGGAACCCCCCGAGCTCCAGGGAATTCTGAGCGTTTCAAACTCGGCTCCAGCAGAAGTTCCAAGCTCGGAGGAGCGGGAGCAGCTTCCCGGGATGTGTTACAGGAGCCTCCCCTCTTTGCCAACCCGCAGAGGTCACAAACTGTCCCAGCAGCAGCTGCTGAGCCCCTGCTCCCTGCTCCAAGCTGTTCCAGCTTTTAACTGGATTTACCGGGAGGGAAAACGAGCCGGAGCTCTCCCATTAACTCCATCCCCTGCTCCCTTGGCAGCTTGCACAGGCAGCTGCTGCCCACCCGCTCCTCCACGGGAAGCCAGAGGGTTAGGATTGATTTTCCTGGAATTCTGGAGCGCTTAGGAGCCGCCTCTGGAGGGGCTCTGAGTGCTGATATCCCAAAAAAGCTGGAAATTCCTGCGGGGCTGAGCTCTTCCCATTGTCCTGGGCACCCCACACTGCCGGGGTGAGGCAGATTCCCAAGGGAAGAGCACTGAAGGTGGCACCTGCATCCTGTTGGTCCCATCCTGAT
>NC_031783.1:14338123-14340451 GCF_001522545.3 Parus major | reverse complement strand
CCATCCTTGTCTCTCCCACCAAAATTCCATTGAAATCTCCCCTATTTCCCACTCCTTTGGACACACTCAAGGCAGATCCCTCTCCAACCCCTCTGACATCAGAATGAAATCCCTCCAGCACCTCAAGTGTTAACCCAGCCCAGAAAAACGAAATTATTTCGATTTTTTTTTTTTTTTTCCTGGAGAATCTTTCGGCCTCTTTAATTTCCATGTTTGGGGTTTTTTGGAGCTGCTAACTGACAGCTGAATGGGAGATATGAATACAGAAATGATTCTTCGCTGAAAGCTGCAGAAAAGCCGCAACCCTCAGATCAAACAACTTTTTTTTTTGTGTGCCGCAGCAAAAAAACCCGAAATCCTTGTGATTTCCATATTCCTGGCGCCCGGAGCGTTGCCATGGCTCCCTGAGGATGGGCTGGCAGGAGCAGGGAGAGAGTGGGAGCCGCTGGCCCAGGGTTCGGGAGCTGCTGAATTATTCAGCCCCATCCCTGCCAAAGGAGGGTCTCCCGTGATCCCTGCCTGGATGGATCCCTTTAACCCCTTCTCCTCCCTCTCCTGTGGGAAGGAAGGGAAAAGTGGATTTGCTTTGCTCTGCTTTGATTTTATCTCTTCCCTGGAGCTCATTTTCCTCTGGGAATGGAATCGCAGCAGCCTGGGATAGTGGGAGGTGTCCCTGCCCGTCTCAGGGGTGAAATTGGATCGTTTTTAAGGTCCCTTCCAACAAAATCATTCTGATATTCCATGGACATCCCCTTTGTATAACCCGTGCCTCAGTTTCCCTTTCTCTGAAGCTGCGGAAAAGCCTCAGCTCTCAGATCAAACACATTTTTGGGCCACAGCAAAACGAAATCCTCGTGATTTCCACATTCCAAGCTGCCAAAAGGGGTTCCAGGATCCTGTGATCCCTGCCTGGATGGATCCCTTTAACCCCTTCTCCTCCCTCTCCTGCCACATTCCCTGTGGGAAGGAAGGGAAAAGTGGATTTGCTTTGCTCTGCTTTGCTTTTATCCCTTCCCTGGAGCTCATTTTCCTCTGGAAGCTCGGGAAATGGGGTCACAGCAGCCTGGCATAGCAGAAGGTGCCTTGCTCATGGCAAAAGATGGAATTGGATCATTTCTGAGGTTTCTTCCAACCAAACCATTCTGATATTCCATGGACATCCCCCCTTGTGTCACCCGTGCCTCAGTTTCCCCATTCCCACGGGGATGGTGATGCTCCTGGAGCAGCTTTTTCCTGCAGACTCTGGGATGTGCTGGCTCTTCCCATTTGGGATGTGCCATGCTGTGGGCATGGCTTGGGGCATCCATTGTCCAGAGGAATTGGGAATGTTGCTCCTGGGAACTGCTGGAGAAGGGCACAGCTCAGCTGCTGACCAGGACAGGATGGGATTCACTGCCCCAAGAACCTCCTTGGAATAGTTTTCCCCGATTTTACATGTTTGGCATATTGGGAACGTGGGCTGCTTTTTTCTAATGGAGCAAAACAATGACAATACTTGGAAAAATCCCAACTCTGCCGGTCGAGACTCCCTCATTAAGGAGAGTTGTGCTTTCAGATATTCCCTCTCTTTCCAGCTCTCTATTTAACTCCAGAGAAACCCAGGCTGTGTCCCATCCAAACTCCAGAGCTTTTCCTGCTGGAAATCACATTAAAAGCACTGCCTGGGCCAGCTCCTGATGGTTGGGTTGTCCTGTGATCCCAAAAAAAATGGGGGTAAGGTGAGGTAACAGCTCTGAATCCACCTCTTAGTCACTGCTGGCCACAAAAAACCGCTTTGGTTATCAAGGAAAAATGTTGAAGCAGACCCTGAGAGCCCCTGGGGGGCCAAGGACCTGCCCGGTGCCAACAAAAAGAGACGGATTAATGAGCTCCAAGGCCACTTGCTCCTGGATTTTTTCCTTAACCTTTCTTTTCCAGAGGACTTCCAGACAGATAAAGGACAGCGCCTGGTTAATCATTTCTCCATCTGCATATCCAACCTCTCTCCTCATCGTCTTCTCCAGGCCTCGGAGGGAAAATTACCATATTTATGTGCTGCTCGCTCCCCCACGAGCCGACGGAAGCAATTTGGGAGCGATAGGAAGTCGTGTCCTGTCCAATTCAGTGGGAAAAACGGCAGGGAAAAGGGAGCAGAGCTGAAGGAGTGAGCGGGGAGGTCTGTCAGGGAGAGAGGCCGCTCCAGCCAGGCCTGGCCTGCCTCGGAATGGTTTCCAGCAGGATTTTAGTGGCTGTTACTGGGTGATTTCCTCGCTGTCTGCCCAGGGTTTGCTGGAAAGCTCCGGGCAGATCTCGGGGATGGAGCTGGAGCATTCCCAACAGCGGGATCCC
>NC_031783.1:14323700-14337379 GCF_001522545.3 Parus major | reverse complement strand
TCCTCAGCTTTTTCTCCTTGGAATTCTATTTTGTAAATGAAAGAGCACAGCAAGCTGTGTTGGCATTGCAGCATTCCCTGGATAATGCATCCTTCCTTCCTCTTGGCATTTTCCTGAAAACCCAAGGTGGGAATGATAATATTCCCAGATTTTTGTGGCATTTTTCATGGTTACAGGTCAGGAATGGCCCAGCTGGGTCTCCTCACACCCACTTGTAGTTTTCTTTGCTTGAAACCCTGAAATTAATGACAAAAAAGTGTTTTTAGGGTGTTTTTTTTGGTTGCAGCTGAGCTGCAGCAGCTCTGCAGTCTCTGCTTCACTACTGAAGGTTTAATAAAATGATATTTTAATAAAAGGACAATTTAATAAAATGACACTTCAATAAAATGACATTTTCCCTCAGGTTTCTGGTGGCTGGAGGGTGAGGGTGGGATATTCTCCCAGCTGGCTCTGGGTGCTCCCTCCATCCTGCATTTTCCACCGCCAAAAATGCCTCTGGATTTCAGTTCCTTCGATTTCCTGCAACCTCTTCTGGGAGACAAGAAAATCCTTGGGAAAAACATGGGAAATGTCCGGAATTTGGGCCATAATGGAGTTTTCTTGAGGATCAAGTGTGCTGCTCTCATCCCAGTGCCAGTGCTCACAAAATTCCCTACTCCAGGAGCACTTTGGCAGCATTTAAAGCATTCCCAAGGAGAATGGGAGATTCCTGGCAGGAAAACAGCCTGGAATGATAAGAAACCCCACAGTGGGGTCTTCTCCTGCTCCATCAGATGATGGGACCTCTGAGCAGGACAATTTCTCCCCTCTGCACCCTTTGGAAGGACAGGGTTTTTCCTGAGGAAGGTGACTCGGCCAAGTGGGTGCAAAATTCGGGGCCTGGAAAGAAACAGCTTAAATCAAAGGAGCAGAGCAAAACTCCCTTCTCATTTCCCAGGAAAATCAGGTCCCCAGTGTGTGCCTGAGTTGAGATTAATTTGTTAATTGTTGCCCGCTGTTAGCAACAGTTGCCATGTTTAGGGTTGAGTCAGAAATGCTGCTAAAAACCCTTCATTCAAAGGCACCTCCAGGAATAAAATCCAGCCTTGCAATGGCATTTCATGGCAGCTACAGCAAACACAGCACAGCCTTTTCCCCATCCATGGAATATGGATCCTTTATGGATAAGGCCTGTGGAATTGCAAGGTTTTTTTTTAAAATGTGATTTTATTTTACCCCTAAATGTTTATTTCTGCTTTATTTCCCCATGGCAGGGCAGTGCTGGGGGTTGTGCATCCCCGTGAGGTGGCAAAATTAGGTTATTCCCTGTGTGATTCCTTGGAAAACAGGTGCAGGGATTGCTCTGGATCCAGAGGAATGGATTCATAGAATCCTGGACTGGTTTGGGTTGGAACAGACCAAAACTTTTCCCATTCCATCTCCCAGGATGGGGACATCTTCCACCATCCCAGGCTGCTGGGGCTGGATTTCATTAAGCAGGGATCCAGTCTGAGTCTTACAGCCAATAACTATAAAATTCCAGAGGGAAATGGATGGATCTGTGGATTTTGAGGCCTCACAGAGCTCCCATAAGCAGCGTTTGTGATCCCAGTTTTCCTGCCCAAATGTCTTTTCCTGACTTGCTGGTGCTTGTTCCCGGAATTTCCTGTTATCACTGCATCTGAATTACTGGAATGCCCTCCTGGTTTTCCCTTGGCATCTGCCTCACAGAGTTAAGCCAGGAAATTGGGAGGACAATGTTACAACACTCCCTGTGAATCCCAGGCAGGCACAGGCGGAATGAAAAGAAAAGAAAGGTATTTAAATTCCTGTCTGTCCAGGACTGTGTGATTCCCAGGAAATATCCATGGGAATCATTTTGGGAGCACAATCCCTCTCCTGCCTTCTCCTGAAGTTGTCACAACTCTGGATTTAACCAAGAGGGAAGTTGGATCTTCCAGCCTGAGACACCACAGCAGGTGCTTCAATCTGTTATTGACAGCAGGAATAACCAGGATAACTGGATTTTTATAGGATAGAGGGAGGTATCCACCCCTGCCAGGAATGAGAATTATAAGGATGGTAAAGCAGGAAAGGAGGAGAGCTTGAAACAAGGAAATATTCCCAGAAATTCCCTGCTGCTGGCTCAGAGCAAAGGCAGTGCCCTGGGAAGTGCCCAGCAGAGGTGAGCACAGGGTTTTTTGGGAATGTCACTTGTTTCTCTGGAGCCAGCTGGGATCTGAGGGTGGAGAAACCACTTATTTCACTGGATTGTCAGGGAATTGGAATCACGCTAATGACCCCTCCCAGAGCTCATAAAACCAGAGGGATTCTGCCAAAGGCAAAGGATGGAGCCACAAGAGGAGGAGTCAAAGCTTCCGAAACAATTTTGTAGGAATAAGGTCAGAACATTTTGTTTTGGCTGCCTGAGTGGGACTTTCCCAAGGGGACACAGTGTGGAAATATTCTGAGTCTTTTTTTTGGGGGGGTAAAGGAGGCAAACCCCAGAGTCCAGCTGCTGTGTGATTCCCAGCTGAGTGAGGTGATGGAATCCCGTGAGCTGTGGGTGCAGTCAAGCCGTCATTCCCAGTGCTGATCCCAAATCCACGCTGCTCTCCCAGAGGATCAGATGCTCTTCCCTTGACGGCCACTCCATCATCCTTTTTTTTTTTCAGGAATGACCTTTCCTCAAGGTACAGCCTCCTAATCCGCCTGGAATTCCTGCTCTGCCTTCAGCAAGGAATAAACTCCCTCTGGAAAAGGCAAAGAGGCGCCTGAAATTCAGGACAGACAATTCCCAAATATGCTGAAGGAACGAGCTCCTCTCCCCCTCGGAGCGTGGCAGGGAGCTCATGGAAGAAGTGAATCCACCTCTTTACTCAGCAGCATGACTTAATTCCAGCAGGGAAAAAAGAGCTCACAAGGACTGCCAGCTTCCCTTTCACCTTCCCTCTCCCTCCTCCCGGGGTGGGAATGGGCAGGGAGGGTTGGACTCGTGCTGACAGCGTTGGAGGAGAGAAATCTTCACAGAGCTCACCCAGCTTTTCCTCAGAGGGAGGATGAGCAGGGAAGGAGCTTCTCATCCATCCTCACAGCTCCTCCTGTGCCCGGCTCGGGCCGGCTCCATCCCCCCTTTTCCGTGGGAAGAGGATCAGTGTCAGTCTGACACCTCGTTATTACTCATCCCGGTGGCTTTGGCACGTAGGGATTTAACATCACACTTTCCCCTAAGTGCTCTAATTCCTGCAGAGCCTCTTCCAGCTCCACTTGGAAGTGCTGGGATGACAGAGGGGGTTGGGATTTCACAGGGAGAAGTCCAGGTCGGAGCCTCAGCCCCGTGCAAATCCTCTGGGATGAGCTGGATTTCAGCATCCCAGAGCTGGCAAAGTTGGAAGCGCAGATGTCCGGGCAAAGCAACGATCCCCGGAATTCTGTTTAAATGATAGGAATAAAAGGAAAACAACGTTAGGAAGTGGATGTAAACCATCCCTAATCACAACCAGGAAATCAACTTTGCTGCTGAGGGGCTCGGGGTGGGGACAGGAGAAACGGAGAAGGAATCGATTTTTGCCGTGTTATGCCGAGGTCACACTGACAGACACAAAGCAGCTGCCACCGGCACTGCTGGAGGCACAACCTGATCACAGAGCTCCAACCTGGGGGGAAAAATCCGCTGGCAGGACACCCCCAGCTCCAGGGAAATCCATCCTGACAAGTAAAACACCGGCAAAGATGTGCTGGAGCTGATTGTCCTCGTAGATGTGGCCACTGGGAAATCTGCTGGAGGAATGAGCTGAAGGAAAATGCTGAAAAAATCCAGATGAAAATCTGCTGGTTCCTCTTTCCTTGGGGACTTTTCAGTCGGTGACAAAGTCAAATGATGGCTTCTGGCTCTGGAGCTTCCAAATCCCACCCTGGCAGCACCACTGAGGTGCCTCTTCAACCTCTCATGGAACTCCGGTGGATATTGAGTCTCTTCCCTATTAATTCTTCCTCCTCGTGGGCCTTTCTGACCTCCAGCAAGAGCAGAAGGTGACTTCATCAAGGGTGGCCACAATTCAAGAGGAATTTCCTCCTGGAAAGGGTGGGCAGGCAGTGGAAGGAGCTCTCAGGGAGGTTTGGAGTGCCCATCCCTGGAGGTGTCCAAGGAATGCCTGGAGGTGGCACTCGGAGCGCTGGGCTGGGGACAAGGAGGGCATCGGGCACAGCTGGGAATCGAGGATCTTGGTGGGAATTTCCAGCCTCAGTTCTGGGATTCTGGGATTCTGGAATTCTGGAATTCTGGGATTCTGGGATTCTGGAATTCTGGGATTCTGGGATTCTGGGATTCTGGGATTCTGGGATTCTGGGATTCTGGGATTCTGGGATTCTGGGATTCTGCTCAAACCCCCAGCCAGTGCCCAGACAGTGGTGTGTGGGATAATTTAGGGAACCAGCAACACACCAAGTACCCAAAGCAGGAGACCTGAAGCGTTCCAGCAGATCCCACAGGCCAAAAAGTGATCTGATCAAAAACTCCTAAAAATACCGTGGAACAACAGCAACAAAGTCATCCCAAAAGCCGAGATGCAGCTCCAATCTCTCCTGGATGGCTCCGAGCACTCCTGCATTTATGAACGTTGACATCAGCACCGGATGGTGTTTTTTTATTTCGTTTCACGCTTTGTTAACTACTCTCAATTATGTGGAACATTTTGGGGTTTTTTTTTCCTTGTTTTTTTTTTTCTGCTTTATTTTTATTTTTTTTTAAATACCCAAACTTCTGCCTGTTCCCAATTACCAAAACGAAGGGAAAAAAAAATAAATAAAAGAAGAAAGAAGAGCAGAGTGGAAGAAGCTGGCACAGAAATGAAGTCAAACACACAATGGAACAGAAGAGTTGGAGGCTGGAGAGATGGAGGAGTTAAGGCACGTGGTCGTAGGAAGCAGAGGAAGGCACTGACAAAGATAGAAAGAGGCCTTGAGGATTTCACAAACCCTGAAGGAAATGTCAGAGATATTTCAGTGATAATTATCCCTGCCTTCTGCTCCGGGTATTTCAAGGATTTATGTTGTCTTGGAACAACAAAAAAGCCAAATCAGTGCTGCTTTTTGGGGGGTAATTTGTTAAATCTTAATAAATGCAACCAAAGCTTCTCCCTGTGCCAGAGGTTCACCTTCAGCAGGAAAATGGAGTTATCCAGACCTTTAAATAGCTCGGGATGTGTGGTTTGCTGGGCTTTTGAGCCTTTCTCCAGCGTTCAAAGTTGTTTTTAACACAATTGAAGATGGTTTTGATTCAATTATTGCATTAGTGGGAGGCTGAGCAGGCTCGGGAGCAGCGGGGTTATGGCTCTATGAGTTAATGTTCACACCCCTTTCGGGCGTCCCAGAGGAGCTCCGCGGGCTGGCGGCCAAATTTGAGCTTGACTCGACTCCCAGTGTGCGAGCCAACTGTTCCTGCATTTCATTTCTGTCATATCCTGGACATTAAAACACCATTAATCCAAACCTTTTGTTTCGAAGAACAACTGTGCTGTAAAACAGCGAGAGAAGCTGCCAAAGTTCCCTCAAAGCTGTGTAATATCGTGGTCATCCACTCAAACCGGGGTGTAAAATTTAAAAAAAAAAATTAAAATTGGGATATTTTGTGTTATCCAGGTCTAAAACAGGCTACAAATAAGATATTTTTTTTCCTGCTTGTCTTTGCTGTGGGATGAGACCACGAACAGGTTTGTCCCTGTGGGATCCCGCAGCAATTCCCTCCATTTAACCATTAAATAAGGGACAAGCTGGGAAAAGATTTTGCTGTTGTGAAATGCGTTAACCCCAGGCTTTATTCTGGAAGTGGCTCTGTCCTTCTTCCATTGGCTTTTCCCGGGTAACACGAGAACTTCTCCGGCTTTTTCCTTCCCAAATTGCTGGGTGATTCAGCACGGTCTGGGAGACGCCTCTGGAGGCACGTTCCCTGGATTGGCCACAGGAGTCAGGGATAAAGTCAGGATTCCAACAGCTTCCCCATCTCCACGTGGATCCCGTTGTTTTGTCTGTGCTCATTTAATTATCTCATTAATTACTCTAATGAAGGGGCGGAAAAGGCGAGGAAAGGATGAGGTTGGAAAACCCACGAGCCAAGGGATTTGTCCCAGACTTGCTCCAAGTATCCCCTTTGTCCTAGAAACACCTCAGCAGCCGCCGTTCCCACAGGGATATGGCCCTGTATTCCCAGGGGGAGGATGGGCACGGCCACATCCCCATCCCAAGCACAGCAGCCGAGGAAAACACGGAATCAGAGAATCCTGGAAGCTGGAAAAGCCCTTTAAGAACAGCAATTCCAACGGTGTGTGAGTCCAACTTTGTCCTTGTCACCGAGGGCATTCGTCCTTCTCCAAACCCTCATTCCCAGTCACCTTTCCGGTTTTCCAGAGCCTCCCCATGGATCCTTGGCTTCCTCCTGCCGAGGGCTCAGCTTTTCAATCCATGGCCAAACGAGCAGGGAGTCTCAAACACCGCCACACACCTTCCTGCTCCACCCAAGTGGGATCTGCTTCCTTGGCTTCCCGAGCCTCTGGATGAGCTGAATCCATAACCACTTCCCTCTCCTCACGGTGCCTTTGGGATTAGGATGAGGATGATGATCACGGCCAAGTGTCAGGATGTGATTTTTCTCCGTGGGGTGATTTTTGGGATGTGCTGTGCAGGGCTGGGGGTTGGAATCGTTGATCCTTCCAAGTTTGGATATTCCATAATTCCAGGACACCCTTGAGCAGCTGCTCCCTGGCTCCCATGGGCAGGGACTGAGTGCTGGATTGGGCTCCTTTCCCAGAGCAGCTGAATCTCCAGGAATCCCCCGTCCCTTGAGGAATATTCCAGGTAAAACCGTCCTGGAGCTTTTCAGGTGGCTGCATCAATTTAAGGACCAAGTGTTTCCTGCACGTCCCTTTTTCCTCCAGAGCTGGCAGCTGGAACTGGATGTTTATGGAACAAGGGGAAGTTAGGAACTGGAAGGAGGATTTAGGGAGCAAAGCCCTGCAGGAGGATCTCTGGCACCAGACATCCAGGAGCCAGAGCCGAGCCTTCCAGGCTGGGTTTGGAGGGGCTTTAAAGGAAGTTCAGACCCTCTCCCTAAAAAGGAGACATCCAAATATCAACATCCACGCCTCGGTTCATGCCTCTGGATCAACCTGACATTCCCAAGGAAAACCTGGGATGCCCTTGCCAACAGGTTGGGCTCCTTCATCACACGCTCTCTGCCTTTCATTCTGGGGCTGAGCAGGGAATATTTCCAGAGGAATTCAAACCACTGCAAATCCAAGCCCAAGGCAGCTCCGAAAGAAAGAAAGAGGAAAAAAAATGAATTAATCCAATACCACCAGGAGAGAGGGAAAGATCTTTCCCCAGACCACAAATTCTAAAGCTCCCAGACGAATTTATGACCTGGTGGTTAAACCAACGCTCCTGGAGTCCAGGACCCATCCTGAAACAAGCTGAGATGGATCCATGAGCTGTGTTTTGGGCAGGATGTTTTGCCCCCACTCACCGTAGTGTTGTCTCTAAAATTTCCCAAATCCCATCCTGAGCATTCCCCCTCCTCTCCCTGCCTTAAAAGCCTTGTTTTGGCTCCGGCTGCAAGGAATAACAGAACAGGGAAGGGGAGGGAAAAGGGATCTCCCGTCAGCTGTTAAACATATAAACCTGCAGATTTATTTGGTAGGAATAATCCCTGAAGGAGAAACAGATCCAATACTTCATCATCCCACAAACTGCCCACATCTGTTCGGAGACAGCAACAGGCGGCCGGGAACATGTGCCAGGAGCAGCTCGGAGGCAACCTGTCCCTGCTTCCCTGGATCCCACATCCCTCTTCCCAGCCTGCTCCGCTCCCACAAATGTTTCTGGATGCTTCTCTTCCTTGTGGAAATTCCCTCGGCTTCTCCTGGGCTGTGGAAGTATCCCAGGACAAGCTGAGGAGTTCATCTCAGGGTCTGTAGTGGGATGTACTGGAAATTTCCAAAAATAATCCAATGTGCAGCTGACTTTTACCTGGAATTCTCTGCCATAAGCACCAGGAAAAATGTTTTCTCCGGTGTTTTCAGCCCTGGAGGTGATGGAACAAAGTGCTGGGTGACTTTAGTGGGCAGCACAGCCCACAGCGCCCTAATTTTGGCATTTAATTCGGATTTCAGCTCTTTGGGAACCCAGAAATAAGGAATAACCCAGTGCCTCACTCTCCAGAGTTGTTACAGGCCAGGATCATCCCAGGTGGATCATGAGCCTGGCAGGACAAAACCCACCCTGCAGAGAGGCACTGAAAAACACCCAAAAATCAGCCAAATTCCACTGGATGAATCCTGTCAGCAAAGAAACCCTTGGAAGAATGGATGGAGCAAGGTGCTGCTGGGCTCTCCATGTTCCAGGATTTCCAGAACCACTTCCCATGGGGAGCACAGCCCACAGCGTCCTCATTTTGGCATTTAATTTGGATTTCAGCTCTTTGGGAACCCAGAAAGAAGGAATAACCCAGTGCCTCGGTCTCAGCGCTGTTCCTGTCCATGACCAGGATGCTCCCAGTTGGATCCATCCTTTAGAGAGGCACTGAAAAACACCCCAAATCAGCCAAATGTCGGGGCTTGAATCCCCCCAGCAGAGAAACCTCTGGAGGAATGGATGGAGCCAGGTGCCACTGGGCTCTCCAGGGATTTCCAGGATTTCCAGGCTCTCCCTGTTTTGCCATCATGAAGGGAAGCAGGGCTGGATCCGTGGCTGTCAAAGGGCGGCTGGGGGGGTTTGGAGCAGGGCTGGCCCTGGAACAGCCTCCCCACGGTTCCCCTGCGAGAGCCACGCGGCTCCGTTGACTTTTCACACCTCATTAAGGAGGAAAACTCACCAGGCTCCCGGTTGACATTCCCAGGATCGCGCTCCCGACCGGCAAACAGCGGCTCTGTGTTCGGGCTCTCGTTATTTTGGGGCCCAGGCTCAGCTGGAAAAAGCTGCTTGACGAAACTGCCTCGAGAAATCTCCTCCCTGAAGAGTTTAATTGTCCAAGTTTACGCTCCAATAAAATCCCCAAGTCTGGGCCTTTGGTTTTCCAAAGGGAAAATGATCCCGCTCGGATCCCTGTGGAAGGGCAGTGCCTGGGCTGGGAATTGTTCCCTTTGCTGGGCACGGGGTGTGGGGCAGATTTGGGATTTCTGGCTCTGTGCCTGCAAAAAAGGTGGATCCTGTGGGATAATCCACAGCCTGGTGTCACCTGGAATGTGCCCAGAGCAGAGCGGGCATGGAAAAGTGGTGGACAATACTATGGAAAAATGGTGGACAATACTATGGAAAAATGGTGGACAAGATCATGGAAAAATGATGGACAAGGACATGGAAAAATAATGGAAAAGGCCATGGAAAAATAAGGGACAAAGCCATGGAAAAATGATGGACAAGGCCATGGAAAAGTGGTGCACAAAGCCATGGAAAAATGATGGACAAGGCCATGGAAAAGTGGTGCACAAAGCCATGAAAAAGAGGTGGACAAGGCCATGGAAAAGCGGTGGAGAAGTCCAAGGGCTGGAAATGTCTGGAAGAATCAACTCAAGGGATGCTGTGAGAGTGAAAATCCCTCCCTGAGGACTTCTATAAATGTCCAACTTCACCCTAATTTTGTCCTTGAGACCATGACAGGATCTCTGCTCTGGAGCACTCACAGCAAAATTTTGAAACACAAAATTAAATTATAAAGGCATCACCACAAATTCAGCTTCATTCGTTCTTTTTCCCATTTAATTTGAGTGACGCGCAGCAAATAAATAATAAAAATTACAGCAAAAAAATAAAAAGATGATTTGTGTGAACGTGTCATGGGCAGGTTTTCATTTGGCTACTTTTTAGTTCCTGGAGTGGGAGAACTGCAAATAAAAACACCCCAGGAAGCTCCAATTCTGGGTCAAAAGCCACAGTTTATGTCACAAACCCCTCAGGGGACGACTTTTGACGCGAGGAGCAGAATGGATAATTGGGAAAAACACAATATGGGGAACTTAATGCAGATTTAGGATGGAGGAAATCAATTTTTCAAATGGGAAGTGATTTTTGGAAAGAGTTGGATCCAAGAGGAGACACACAGATTCCAGGGGGAGAGGATGGAAATGACTTTTTTTGAGTGGGGGATCATGTTACTGGTGGAAAAATTGACCTGCAGGGACTGAGCTCCTCCTTTGTGTCACTGACCATCTGCCAAGACCTGATTCCTGATGGATATTAAGGGTTCAAAATCCAAATGCTGGACCACGTTTAAACCTGAGCCTTGTGCACTGCCCAGCTTCCTCCAGATCCCAAACAAAAATCCAAACGTTGAACTCATCCGGGACAGAAACGATGCCCCTTTTTGAGGAGAACATTACAAAACCCTTCAAAGAACCATCATGAGGAGTTTTCAAACCTTCTCCATCAACTCATGGAGAGCTCAGACTCCAACTGCTCTGTTCTCCTGGCTGCTCCAACAACTCCAGCATTCCAGGGAAATCTCAGCAGCTTCTCCTTTGTCTTGTCCTAGGATATTGCAATGTTTTGAGTGTCTCAAGCCCTGCTGAAGGTCAGGAGATGCCTGGACTCGGTGTTTTGCATTGGAACAGCTCCAGCCTGGAGCATTTTGGTGGCACAGACACCAAGCCAGGTCTTGTCTGCCTTTCCCTGTTTCTCTTCCTGCCCCTCTCGGGGTGGGATTTGATCCTTTTGAGGGGAGGTGGTGCCAGCCAAGGTTTTTCCTTGTCGCAGTTTGATTCAGATGAACTTGGAGGAGAATTCCTCTCAGCAACCGCCTGGAATGTGTGGAGGAGGTCGGAGTTCAGGTTGGTTTTTCTCACAAAGTCTTCCCTGGGTTTTGGTTTGGAAACCCCAAATTCAAATGAAAGATTAGGGACTGAGATAAAATAGATCTGAGATCCAGCTCAAGCTGATTTTGCTTTCACAAACCCCAAACCATCCTGGTTTGTTCTTCACAGAAATAAGGGAGGAAAGCCCCCAAACTTTCATCTGACCCCTCCTCGAAATTCTTTTGATGCTCAAGATAAAATGGAAGCGAGGTTCCCACAATTCTTGGGGGAAGAAGTGGCCTCCAAACAAGAGACTCTGACCCTGGACGGACGTGACCCAGCACGGCTTGGCAGCCCAAATGCTGAAGTCATTGATCCTAGGAAAAGCAATAAATCCCACTTGAAAGCTCAAGAAAACCCAGCCTGACCTTGGGCTTCGTTCTGATCCCACTGATGCAGCTGGAGACCAGCAGGAGCCCAAAAATGGCAGCTCTGAGCCAGGAGACAACTGGAAAATGGGTGGAAAAAATCCTTCCTGCTGAGATGGGGAATAGGAAAATGTCTCTCCAGGACAGCAGCATCCCTGAGATCGTTGGCTGAATTTATTCAAAATCACAGAATCGTGGAATCGCTGAGGTTGGAAATAAATCTCCAGGACCATCGAGTTCCAGCTGTGCCTGATCCCCACCTTGTCCCCAGCCCAGAGCTCCAACTGCCACATCCAGGAATTCCTTGGACACCTCCAGGGATGGACATTCCAACCCTCCCTGGGCACTTCCAAGGCCTGAGTGCCCTTTCCACGGGGAAATTCCTGCTGCTGTCCAACCTGAACTTCCCCTGGTGCAACCTGGGGCTTTTTCCTCTCCTCCTGTCCCTGTTCCCTGGGAGCAGAGCCCGACCCCCCCAGCTTCCCCATCCTGTGCAGAGCCAGAATATTCCTCCTGAGCCTCCTTTTCTCTGGGATAATTCCCCCTCCAGCTGCCTTTCCATAGGCAGGGGGAAGCTGGGAAAACAGCCCTGTCCCCTGTCAGAAACCCACGGAGCGTCCAACTGGCTCCGGTGGGATGGAAAACACAACATCTCCCAACAGGAACTGTTTACTTCTTCCTCCCACCACCTTGGGCTGTAACATCAGCAGCCAGCTCGGGTTTTGGAAGTTCTCAGAAGCTCTGGAAGCTGCACAGGGTTTAGGGCTGAACCTCGTCAGGCTAAAGGCTCGCAGCCCTCCAGGTCAAGGCCTTTTAAGGACTCTTTTATTGCAACTTTCGCAAATCCATTAAAAAAAAAAAAATTAAAAAAAGGAAAACAATCCTCCTGAAGATTGCACCTTTGAAATGACAGCTACCTACAAAGTTTCACCACAGTAGTTCAAAGTGTTGGAAAAGACATTTTTACATTTAGCAGGGAACAGCAGGTTTTAATCTATTGTGAGGTTTTTTTCTGCCCAGCATGTTTCGAGTCTGTTCCATGAGTGTTATCTGTCCGGTTTCCAGGTTTTTATAATCCACTGGGGCCTGTGTAAATCTCAGGATTTCCTCTGCAGACTCGGCTCATGTTCCACAGCTGTGCCGGAGCACATGTGTGAGGAAATTAGAAATGAAATCAGCTGATCCAGCGTGGATTAGGACAAGGAGAGAGACCCAAGCCTTGCAGGCTCCACAGCCTGTCCAGGGGGTCAGGGCCACCCTCTGGAGCGTGGCCGTGGTTGGATCGGTGTCCCCTCACAGCAGGAGTGACATCTGCTCTCCCCAGCCCTGCCCAGGGGACACCTGAGGCCTTTACTCAGAGGCTGGGGAGGCCTTGGAGCAGATTCCCAAAAAAGCTGTGGCTGCCCCATCCCTGGAAAAGGCCAGGCTGGAGCAACCTGGGGTAGTGGAAGGTGTCCCTGCCCATGGTGGGGGGTTAAAACTTAGATGAGCTTTCAAATTTCCTTCCAACCCAAACCATTCCAGGATCCGATGGTTTTCTGATGGTTTGTCCCATCTCTTGCCCATCCATTTGCAGGAAATTTTCACCATCAGGAGGTGCCAGCTCGGGGGAAGCCACGTGTGGTTTACTGAGGTTGTGGCTCCATAAATGCTTTGAGCTGGATTCACTGTGTCCATCTGCTCCTGCTGCACTTGGTTCCCAAAAATATCCTCCAGATGGAAATGGACCTTGCAGGATGCTCAGAAAGAGCAGGGTGATGTTTGATCCCCAAACCTGCAAATATCCCACAAAATTGGTGCCAGCAGCAGCCAGCGGACCTCGTGGGATACACACCAAGGGCAGAGCAATGCTCAGCCCCAGCATCTGTCCATGGCAGAGGCTTCTTGGGATGTTGGGAAATTCCCTGTCCCAACATCTGTCCATGGCAGAGGCTCCTTGGGATGTTGGGAAATTCCCTGTCCCAACATCTCCCTCTTGACAAACCTTGCTCAGTTAGGTGGAGAATCCTGCTCCAAGTGCTCCATGTGTTCCATGGGCTCCACATGTTCCATGTGCTCCACACGTTCCGTGTGCTCCATGTGCTCCCTATGTTCCACATGCTCCATGTGCTCCATGGGCTCCATGGGCTCCATGAGCTCCATGTGCTCCATGAGCTCCATGGGATCCACATGCTCCATGTGATCCATGGGCTCCACATGCTCCATGGGATCCATGTGCTCCATGAGCTCCCTGTGCTCCATGGGATCCACATGCTCCATGAGCTCCATGTGCTCCATGTGCTCCATGTGATCCATGGGCTCCATGAGCTCCCTGTGCTCCATGGGCTCCATGAGCTCCATGTGCTCCATGGGATCCACATGCTCCATGTGATCCATGGGCTCCATGAGCTCCATGGGCTCCATGGGATCCACATGCTCCATGTGATCCATGGGCTCCATGAGCTCCATGGGCTCCATGTGCTCCATGTGATCCATGGGCTCCATGAGCTCC
>NC_031783.1:14317999-14323331 GCF_001522545.3 Parus major | reverse complement strand
GTTCCAGGGCTGATCCCCTGGGGCTCTGGGGTTTATTTGATGCCCCCTGAGCTGCTGGGGGGTGTGGGGCTGTATCAAAGCCAGGCTCAGCGTGGGCTCAGACTGAGGGGGCCAGGCAGGGGTTAAGTGAAGCCCGAGGGCTCCGGCAGTTCGGGGCTGAGCCTTTCCCTGCCAGCAAATCCCACTTCAGAAAGATTCCCCCCACACAGCCAACTTTTGGCCCTGGAGATGGGTTTGCCATGAAATCCCCATGCCAGGTGAGTTCTACCTGCTTGAAGTTCTCCTCCATGTGCTCTGGGGCCAGGAGGGTCACCAGGAGGCTCACTCCTTCCCTTGGAAGGATCCAGAAGCATCCCAGCAATCTGCTGCAGGATTTCTCAAGCCAAATTGTTTCATTTAATTTTTTTAAGCTATTTCCTCCCCTTGACAGTGACAAAGAACCCAAATTCTCGGTTTCAGGACCATTTCCCACTCCTATCAGTGATGGGAAACCTGGCAAAACTCTCCAGGCTTCCCAAAGCTGGGAACACCAGGAAAGGGAAGGGGATCAAGGTAATTGCAGTGTTGAGCAGGGCAGAAGTGGGGCTGCAGAAGGCGTGGAGAGCTGTGGGTGAACCCTGCAGCTCAATCACCCCGAGCAGGGAAATTCAACCAACTCCTCACCTGAATGGTTCCTCCCTTTTCCAGCACCTGGAGGATCACAAACATCCCTTTATCTCCGGATTGTCTCATGTGGAATTGGCAGCTGGGCCAGCTCCAAACGCCTGTGCGAAGTTGGAATTCCTGAAAGACTTTTCAAGGGGTGAGCGCTGCATTCCATGGTCTGGCAGCACCCCTGGCCCCGCTCCTGGAGCGGGAGACAAAAGGGAATGAGGCTTGGAGAGCGAGTTCCCAAAGAGAT
The DNA here is from genome assembly GCF_001522545.3 of Parus major. NCBI lineage: Eukaryota > Metazoa > Chordata > Aves > Passeriformes > Paridae > Parus > Parus major. The sequence continues at coordinate 14,322,430 of NC_031783.1, read as the reverse complement.
CGGTGGATGTGACACCCGTGTGGCTGGAAAACCCCGCTCCTTTTCCTTTTCAAGGAGTTGGAGGAGCAAAAGAACGGGAATCTAGCCCAGGTTTCCTGCATATTCAAGCAGCATTTCTCCCTCCAGGCCACGAGCTCGTGCGCAGGGAAGCAGAACAAAGGGAAAACACAATTGCTGTGAACTGGGATGAACTTCCAGCCAAAGTTAGGAGAAGGAATTCCAGCTTTTGGGAGCTGCTTGGTGTGGTGGCCACCGGTCCTGACTCTTGGCCAGCTCAGCTTTACATGGATTTGTGTTCAATAAATTCCTGCACTGAATTCCTGGTGGGTTCTGGTGCCAGTTTGGGAAGGCTGGCGGAGCTGGTGGGACACTCCTATGTCCAGCTGTTCCCAGCTTTGGAATCTGGCTGGAATAAGGTTTGTCATCCACATGCTGTCACCTGAGATTGAGGTGAAGGTGCCTCCAACAGGGAGTGTTTGGCTTCTCCCAGGGCAAACTCAGCAATTCCATGCAAATACTGCTCCAGACAGTAAAATTTCTGAGGAAACAGAGCTGAACTTAATCCTTAACCAACATTCCTGCTCCTGTGAAGGATGTCCCAAGGGAATTTCCTAAAATCTTGGTAAGAAACAACCCTGAGTTGGTTTCCCACATGGATTTCTTGCTCTTCTGAGGCTTTGATGTCTCAGGAGGTGCAAACTCTGCCTTCATTTTCCTCCCTGATGAAGCACCTGCACCAATTGGATTTTCTGGCTCTCACAGAGATTTTTGAGGATCTTGCTCTGGGAAGTCAGGAAGCAGCTCTGGAGCAGGGAAAGCTTGGCAGAAGCTGCTGTGAGCTTCCCAAAAGCTGGGATGGAGAGGCTGGGCAGGTGCTCACACTGTGGAGCTTCACCTGCTGCTGGAAACCAGGGAGGGGCTGGAAAACTCCTGGAATTGGGATCCTCAGGTGCTTTTGCATCACCCACAAGGCTCCGGGCACAGCCGTGAGATGCAGGATTGGCACATCCAAGGGGAAAAATTGTCCCTCCTGGAGCCGCAGAAGTTTCCAGCAGCTTTGCTAAGCCAGGACTGGCAGCTGTGGAAAAAAGTTTGGAGAGTTTTCCTACTTTCCCTCCACCTGTCTGGCTCTATGGCCCTGGTAGGGTGCGGAGTCTCCATGTGTGCCGTTGGATTTATGGAATTTTGGTGGTTCACGTGCAATCCCAGGACAGGAAGGAGGGTCTGGAGTGCGTGACCCCCTAACAGGGCTCTTCCTCCCACCTCTGCTCCGTGGGAGGCCAAATCCATCCCCATCCCTGCCCCGTGGCCCCATCCCGGTGGCGGAGCCGCGTTCCGCATCCCGAGGATCCCGGCTCGCTCCGTGGTTGTTGTTCCTCCCAAACCACCCAGAGTGCGGACAGATGTCCTCCCTCAGATCCAGCTGTTCCGGGGGAGGGAATTGCAGCTCCCAGCTGTTTGTCCCTGCTCCCCTGCCAGCGGGGCCGCCGGGGTCAGCGCTCCCTCATCCATCTCCGTCCGGAGAGCTCCGTTAGCACGGACCTGCTGCTCATTCCCTCTTGGAATTCAGCTTGTCCGAAGGAGCTCGGGCAGAAAGAACCTTGGGAAAGCTCCTTCATTCCATGCCGACATCAGCACCCTGCGGGACGGGACAGGGGTGGCACCGCTGAGCTTCCCGGTGCATCCTTTTGGTGCAAACAATTCCTTGGAGCGACTCGTGGCGCAGAATTCCTGCTCATCCCTCCCTCCCTCCCTCTGTCCCGTCTTTCCCTGCATTCCCATCCCAAGGGAAGCTCGGGGCAGTGGATCCCGGGCCATGAGCCAGCAGATTCTTAGGATTAATCCCATCCTGCCCTCTCCCTGGGCAAGGCAGGGATTCCCCCTATCCTGGCTTCTCCCTGCTTTGGAAAACAAGGATGGTGATCCCGACTTTTCCCACCTCCCTGGAGGATTATTAGATAATGCTTTGAAAACACTCGGGGGGTGAAAGAGCAATTCTTGGAAAATCCGAACAATCCCAGCCCTCCTCGGGAGCGGGAACACGGCAAATGTGATTCCCAAGAAAGCAGGAGCCACTGAAACGTTGGGAAATTTGTGTGAGTGCATCCAAGTGGGCAGGAGCAGCAGTTTGAGCTCAGCTTAACTTGATTCATGTGGGTTTTGACTCAGATTAGCTGAGCTTAAAGGGAACAAGGCTCCTATTTCTGCTCCTGGTTCCTAAACTTGGGTGGGATTTTTTTTCCCTGTTTTTTTTTTCCCCTCTCCCACTTTTCCTTCCTCCAACGGCCTCTCCTGGATCCTCATCATGTGCTGGAAGTTTTGGGTATGCTGGTTTTCATCTCCAGCCCCAAAGTGTGGCTCATCTTCCTTTATTTCAAACCAAAAGCCAAATTTAGGGAGAAATTCCTGGTTTTCCCCCCTTTTTTTTCCCCCAGGCATGCACAATGTGTTCCCCCTGTGGAAAAGCAGCGACACATCTGGAGAGTGTTTTCCAAGGAATTATCAGACTGGTATCCTCAGCTTCAAGGTTTTATTTGCCACACATTAAAAATCCCTGAGGGGAGGAGGGAACCCATGAGAAATATTGATAAATAAAAAGCGGCAAGTTTAAAATAAATAGATAGATATATTATAATTATTATATAAGATAATTAAAATTGTAATAATTATATAGATAATGGTTTAATAATAAATTGTTAATGTTAATGATTATTATTTATTATTAATAATAAATAACAGAGAAATACAATACAAATAATAAATACAGTAAAGTATAATGCAATATAATGCAATATAATGCAAAAAATAGAATAAAATAGAATAGAATAGAATAAAATAGAATAGAATAAAATAGAATAGAATAAAATAAAATGAAATAAAATATAAAATAAAATAAAATAAAATAAAATAAAATAAAATAAAATAAAATAAAATAAAATAAAATAAAATAAAATAAAATAAAATAAAATAAAATAAAATAAAATAAAGCTGAGTTTCCATTTGGAAAGGATGGGAACCGGATCTTTTGGAGGAGTTTGCCGTTGGAAAAGCTGTGATTTGTTGATTTATTCCTGTCTTTTTTTTCCCTGGGGGTGTCCTCAGGGAGAGGAGAAACCTTTGGGAGCAAAGGGATCGATGTTTTAGGCTGGGCTGTGGATCCTGGGGAAAAGCAGAGCGTGGATGTGCAGGGATTGGGATTTTTCCTGGTGGAAGGAGCCCTGTGTGGCTCCGTCCCTGAGGCTGCTGAGATTCCGAGTTACAGATCCTCCAGGAACGGATCTTGGGAAAATCTGGGTGATTTCAGAGCTTGTTAAACTTCAAAAATTTTTAGGAATTGCGTAGAAGGGCTTTGACACTCAAAAAGTGGTTTGTGGATCCCTGCTGTCCACGGAAGGGATTCAGGGATATTCTGGATGCGCATGGGCACAGATATCCCTCATTTTGCGACATTCCAGGCATGGAGGTGCTGCTCCATACGGAAAAACAATTCCTGGAGAGCCCAAACAAGCAATAAACTCCCAAAAAATTGCTCTCAGTAAATAAATCATGACCCCAAATCTGTTGCTTCCTGCCCTTCTTTTCCATGCATCCCTTGATGAGCTGCACTTGGCAGGTTCAAAAGCACCTGAATTCCTTTATTGGCTTTTTCCGAGGGGATATAAAGCATTCCCAGGAACCAATGGGAAGAAGGATCCTAAAAGCCATGGTGACAGCTGCATTCCAAAGGCAGAGAGACAAAGGAATGGTAGAATAATCTGGAGTGAAATAAAGATTTTAATGGGAAAACGAAGTCTTCGGAGAGCGAACACGATCCAAAGCAAACCAGACCTTTATTTGGGAATCTGGGAGAGGGAAGGGGAAAAAAAATCCTCACATTTTTTCCCCCCTAAAGCAAATTATTCCTCACGGAGCAGTTTCAGATCTGCTGCTAAATTATTAAACTCCTTCTCCAGGGAAAAGAGATCAAATAAACATCCAGCATTCCATGGTTTTTGCGTTTCATAAGCGAAGGAGGTTTGGGTGAGTGGAAAAGCAGCCTGGCCGTGGATAACCAGGCAGTTGGAATAAAACCATGGGATGTTTGGGAATGCTGAGGAGATGTGGAGCCTTGGAAAAATCAACAGCTTAAAACAACAGTGGGAAAAAAAATCATTTTATTGGGATCTGGATGCCAAGATTTTCCCATTCTGGAGGAAGTTGTGTCCCAAGCCATTGGATGGAGGAGGTGGGGAATTTGTGCCAGAGCGAGGCTAAAAGGGACAAAAGGATGGGAATGGATCTGGGATTATGTCATGGATCAGAGCAGGCTTGGTTGGACACGTGGGAAGGAAGAGCCAAGGAAGGAGAGTCCAGCAGGAACGGGATCCTCCAGACCAGCTGTGAGGGATAGGGTGGAAAATCCCTCCAGGACCAAGAGCTGGAGGAAAACCC
>NC_031783.1:14304152-14317136 GCF_001522545.3 Parus major | reverse complement strand
AATCCCAGCATCCTCACACTTTTCCCAGTCTAAATTGGCTCTTCCCAACCTTATTTCCATGCCTGGAGTTTGCCAGTCTTGGAAGTCAGGGAGAAGATGCAGGAGTGCTGCAGTGGGTGCTGAGGTGATCCATCCATGCAGGTGGAATTCCTGCTCCAGGAATGTGGGAGAGGTGAGGGAATGACGGATGTTTGGGAATGTTTTAACCCCTTGTCACCCAGAGCGGCTGCTTCCCACACCCCGAGCTTGGCTCAGCCGCAGGACCCGGGGATGGAGAGTGGGAACAGCTCTTTTCCCACCTCTTTTTCAACTGGAATTAGGCGTGGAAAACAAAAAATCAGCCATGGGAGCGCTTTGAGATCTCAGTCTTGCCAGGTTTTCCTCTTCAGAAGCCATCCCAAAGCAGATTCCCAAGGAAAGGAACCTGAATTCACCATCCCAGGATTTCCTTCCAGGGCTCAATCGGATCTGTGCAAATCCACAGGAATTTGGGGCTCTCTGGATGCTTTCCTGGGGGAAAACACAGTCCCACATCATTGGAAATTTGCTTTTTCAAAGGGGGTTTGGATGTTCTGCTTCATTTCCATCAGGGTTTCCATGGGAAATTTCCCATGGAATCTACCCCCAAAATAATGGAGTTAGGATGTGGGAATTTCAGGTTTTTCTCTTCAAACAGAGGAAATTTCATCCGCAGGATCCATATCTTTTTAGGGAAAAGCCTTTTCCAAGTCCACACTCCAGGATTTTATGGTTTTCCTCTTTAACTCTTGGGCGTGTCAGGGTCAGCATCAACACTCAGCCAATTAGGGATAAATTTTCCACAAAATTCCCTTTCTCCTTTGTTTTCCACAATCAGGAAATTCCCTTTCCGTGGATACGGAACCGGGAAAAGGAAGCACAAAGGGATCAATCAATCCTTCCATTGATTTGGAAGGAATATTTGAATTTGAGTTTTGGCTCCCCAAATATTGAGATCAAACCCAGGGAAATAGGATGGAAAAGGAAATTTTCCACGGCTCGTAGGCTGAGTGGAACAGATTGTGTGCAAAATCCTGGGATGAAGCAGCACTTTTCGATCTGGAATCAATCCTGGCAGGAAGTGGAAACATTTGCCGTGGAGTGGGAAACAACACATGGTTGTTGCATTATATTTACCCAATAAAGTCCTTATTTTTTTTTTTTTGCATGTAGGATTGGAAAAAAAAAAGGCATTTAATAAAAGAAGGATGCTGGGAATGCTTTTCCAGAGAGATGAGGAATATTTTTTTTCCATTTTCTCAGGTTTTTAGCAGGTAGGGAATGATCCTTCCATGATGCCTGTGTCGGAAAAATAAACAAATATCTTTGATTTTTTTGCCTGATGATGTTGAGGAGAAATATTCCTCCTGTATCCAGATTCCAAATCATTCCATCTGCCATTCCCATGGAGGAGAGAGCCCCTGGACACCTTGGAGCTGAACATTCCCGAGTGCTCCGCGCTGCCAGGCTGGGGGAGAAGCGCTCGGGAAGCCGGGCTGAATTCCCGGCTTTGATTGCCACGTGTGTGGGATGTCACAGGAGGAGCGTGGGCAGGGAAGCGATGGAAGGAGCGTTCCCACCTCCACACGGCATTTCGGGAGGAATCAGACCCTGCCTGGAAGGAGAAGGAGCCGCTGGCGAGGTTTGGGGTTGTGTAACGGGGTGGAAGCGCCGCGGAGGGTGGGATGTGGGATGTGTCACCCCCTGCCCCACACAGGGCTCCAGGTGAGGATCCTGCTGGATCTGGGGCTGATCCATGAGGGATTCACGCTTCCCATTGGATGTGGTCACGGCACAGGCTCCGGCTGCTGAGCTGTTCCACGGTGCAGGAAGGTTTTCCAAGCAAACCTTGGGAATTGTCTCCAGGAAGGTGCTTTTAGGAGCACAAAGTGTGGCTGGAGCGCTCCCAGAGCCTCTCCTTCACTGGGTGGTGGGACAGCTGATGAGCCCACTTGTCCAGGGGTTCAGAATCCCAGAATCCCACAACCCCTGAGGTTGGAAAAGCCCTCCAAGATCCTCGAGTCTGAGCTGTGCCTGATCCCCGCCTTGTCCCCAGCCCAGACCACCAAGTGCCACCTCCGGGCATTCCTTGGACACCTTGGGTGGGGATTCCAAACTTCCCTGGGAATTCCAATGCCTGACTACCCTTCCCATGAAATTCCTCTTGATGTCTGAATCACTCCTTGCACAACTTGAATCCTTGGATTTCTCAGATGTGTCAATGGGTGAACGTTCTGCCGGGTCCTTCACACATGGAGGGAATTTCCCAGGATGGGGATTGGGGAATGGAGGGGGGAGGGAATTTCCCAGGATGGGGATTGGGGAATGGAGGGGATGTGGGTGATCCCTGGCAGGGCCATGGGAATGCCAAGATCATCCAGTGCCACCCCTGCCATGGGCAGGGACACCTTCCATGGTCCCAGACTGCTCCAAGCCTCATCCAACCTGGTCTTGGACATTTCCAGGGATCCAGGGGCAGCCACAGCTTCTCTGAGAATCTGTGCCAGGGCCTGCCCACCCTCCCAGGGAGGAATTCCTTCCCAGTACCCCATCTATCCCTGTCCTCAGGCAGTGGGAGGCCGTTCCCTGTGTCCTGTCCCTCCAGCCCTCTCCAGTTCTCCTGGAGCCCCTTAGGCCCTGGAAAAAGGGCTCTAAGATCTCCCTGCAGCCTTCCCTTCTCCAGGCTGGATAATCCCAGTTTTCTCAGCCTGGCTCCAGGGCAGAGGAGCTCCAATCCTCTCATTCCCTTTCCCAGCTCCCACAGGGGCTCTCCAGTGAAGTCCATTTCCAGGGAAACAGCACCAATTCCTTAATTTGTGCTGCTCAGAGCTGGTTTCCACAGAAACATTTCAAACTCTGAACCTGGAGGACTTTCTTCCCTCAGCTCTTGCTTATCCCATTCCTGATGGGAATTATCTCAACCCAGAGCAGCTCAGACCTTCCCAGCACCACAAACATTTCCAGGTAAACCAGGCTGGGAAAAGGCTCAGGATTTAAACCAAGAGGACACTTGTGTTTATTCCTCATCATTTTCAACCTTTGCCTCTTGGAAAACCTCTCCGTGGTGTCTGGGAAGGGAGAGACAACTGGAGACCAGGAAAAAAACAACAACTTTCCTTTTCTCGGAGTGCCTGCAGCTGTCAGCTGAACCCATTCCTGCCCTCTCCAGAACAACAGCTGGAGCAGCCAAAAATGGGATGCTGGGCATGAAGCAGAGCTCCTGCAGGGATCATTTACAGCCAGCACCTCGCAGATGCCACTTCCGTTAAAAAACATAAACTGGGCAGGAAAAAAACACCCCACAGATGGAAAAATTATTTGCCTGACATTGGGAATTCTTGTTGTTACATGACCCCCGCCATGTGTTGCTCTGGAAAAGGCGGGAGGGGAAGAAAAGGGAAACTGGAGGAAGGAAAAATTCTCCGTGAATTGGCTTTTCACCTGTTGTCTCAGGCTGGGTGTCTGGGGATGTCTGGGGGCAAGATGGGGCCACTGGTTTGACTTCCAAGGATTCTATTCCCCAGAAACATTTCCAAAAGGATGGAAATTTCTCACCAGCAATTGGGTTTTTACTTTGCTGGCTTATGGAGTGATGAAATTGGGTGTTCTTCCCTAGAAAATCCCATTCCAGCTCGACTTGGAGTGAAGGAAAACTTGATAATGGGCTCTGATCTGTTTGTCCTGGTTACCCAGGGAATGTCTGGCTGGAGGATGGGATGGGAGGGAATAGAGGGATGGAACAGAAATCCTGGAACAGGGAGCTTCCTGTGGGCCAGGACCTCACTCCATCCTGGCTGCATCCCATCCCTTGGAAGCACAGTGGGATCCCAAAATCCTGACATCCTGAGCTGGGATGAGGATGTGGGGAGCCTGCATGGATGAAACATCACTAAAATCTTGGATATCAGGGAAAGACTCCTGGTGCTGACCAGGATTCCCAGAGAATGGTCACATTCCCAAGGCTGACAGAGCTCCAGGAGCGTTGGAAAATGCTCTGAGGCACAGGGTGGGGTTGTTGGGGTGTCCTGGGCAGGGCCAGGAGCTGGATTTGATGATTCCAATCCCTTCCAGCTCAAGAAATTCTGTGATTCCACAAAAACATTCCATCCACCACAGGAATCATCAGACCTTTTCCCTGCTGTGGAGATATCCATAAGATTTGGGGAGCTATCAATGTAATTTGTGAAGATATCAATATAATCTGCAAAAAAAATCAATGGAATTTGTGAGGACATCAATGGAATTTGGGAAGGCATCAATAAAATAGTGAAAATACCGACACGAATTGTCAACATCCCGGAGAAAACATTCCCAGCATTTCTCAGCCCGATGCTTCCCAGGTCCAAAGTTCCTGCAAACACTGATTAGTTCCAGCCCTGATTAATCACTGCCTCCCCTCAGTGCTGCAGCTCTCCTCAGCATTTCAGGGCTTTCCTTTCAGTCTGGGGCTGATTCCCAGCATCATCCACTTCATGGGAGCTGCTCCCTTCCCGCTCATCCCCGGAGACTCCAGCCGTGACTCCTCGGCCACGTCCACCTTGGAGCTGGAGCCTCTCCCAGCTCTGGGTGCGAGAGCAGAGCGGCCAAAAAGTGGGGACAAAGTGGGGACAAAGTGGGGACAAAGTGGGGACAAAGTGGGGACAGGAGTGTGGGAGGGACAGAGATGGGGAGGAGATGGGGGGACTTTGAGGGGAGATGGAAATGGAGCCTTCCCAGGTTGGATGAAATGCGAAGAGAGGAGGGGAAAGAGGGGGAAAGAGGAGGGAAAAGAGGAGGAAAGAAGGGGAAAGAGGGGAAAAAAGGGGGAAAGAAGGGAAAAGTCCTGGCACAGGAGCACAGGAGAAGTGTGGATACTCCATCCTTGGAGCTGTTTCATGCTCATCCAGGTGGAATTTCCTCCTCAGCTTGTGCCTCCTTTGGGGCTGGATTAGGGAGCTGTGAGGTCTCTTCAGACCTGTCCTGACACAGGGCTTTCCAATTTCCCACAACATTCCAAAAATCTGGAAGCTCCAAAATGTGCATCCAAGCCACCAGGATGACAACCCTTGAACTGGGGATATTTCCCTCACCTTGTCCTCCCCTTCCATCCACAGGAGCCTGGCATTGATCCCCCTCCAATCTGGGGCTTTCTGGATGGAAATTCCATCATCACAGACCTGGATTCACTTCCCAGATCCCAGCACTGCCCATCCATCCCATCTCCCCCTGAATCTGAATTTGGGAAGCTGCTCAGCCCCACATCCCCTCCCTCCAAATCCTCCCGGAGCTTTGGGAAAAGGCGGCGAGTGCGAGGGAGGAGGGAACTTTTGCTTGGAACTTCAGCCTCCCCATTAAGAGCGAGCGGGAAGCATTTGCTGGTGGGAGAATGTTCCCGGTGACAGGTCCTAAAATAATTGTGGAGGTGACATGAGTGAGCGACACCGATAATGAACGCGAGTTGGTGGAGCTGCCATCATTTGCTGCTCAGCTCTGTGGTCCCCAAGGAAGCTCTGCCGCCCCCGCCGGGCCTAATTTAAGAGAAAGTTTGGGAGTTCGACTTCACCCTGAGCGGAGCCGCCGTGCTCCAACTTTTCCCGTTCCTCTGGTGAGAGATAAACATTAACTCTTGGCTGGTTGAGGGTTGGGATTTGATTCACAGCTAATTTTGCAGCCCTCTGGGAAAGAGGAACTCCACGCTGAGTCTTTGGGTGTCCCAAAAAATGTGCCCAGCGCGGTGTCCTCACCCATCGGGATCATCCCAAAGGAGTTCAGCCCTTTTTTAGCAGATCAGGGATGGTTTCCATCGCTGGAAAGAGGAAATGTCACTTCCAAAGGGTCATTTTGCTTGTGGTTTTCAGAGAGTTGTGGTCCAAATGTTGGGAAAAGGATTTAGGATCAGGAAAGCGGATTGTGGCCACAGGGCTGGAGTTTTTCAGGATTTGGAGGTGTGTTTGTATAGCCTTGGAATTTTTTCCAGCTCTGGAAATTTAGATTGGATGCTTTGGGAGGGACAAATCCCTCTGGATTTGGAGCAGAGCTGGACTCTCTCTGGGAATAAATGGAGACCTTTTGGGGTGATGGTTTAATTTAGAGGTGGCAGCTCTAAAAGAGTCGAGATAATCCCAGCCTCATCCAGTCTGGGAATCTCCCAGATTTTGGGCTGAGAGCCATGAAGGATTTGGGCTGTGGGTCCAAACTTCCCCCCTGGAGCCTTTGGGAAGTTCAGCACACCGTGGGATGATTTGCTGCTTTATCACACACCAGGGAGAGAGGAATTCAGCTCCAAGTTCCTCTTGTACCAAATCCAGGTGATTGTTCCTGCTCCTCCCTTCAAATCTCCCAGTGAACTCCCACCTGTGCCTTCAGCAACCAGGATTTCCCCTGATCCTGGGAAAAAACTGCCATTTTGCTGGAGAAATCAGATGGATCCTCAGGAGCATCCCTTTCCATGATTTTAATATCCAGACAAGCGCAGAGCTCCCATTTGTGCCAATCCAGCAAGGACACCCCATTCCCTCCCTCCTGACATTCCAGTTAAAGAGAGGAGAAAAAGCTGGGATGAAGGGTTGGGAAGCAGCTGGAGGATTGCAGGATTCTCCTGAGTTTTCCTCCTCAGTCCCTGAGATCCTTTGAGCTCCAAGTCCATTCCATAGGATGTTTCCTCCCCTCTCCATATCCTCTCCACCACACCACTCAAATCCCAATTTCTGAGGGGATTACCCATATTCCAAGCCCTCCAGAAGTATTTAAACTTCCCAACATTATCATTCCACATACATTTTCCTCTAAATTAATTAAGTCACTAATTTTATGACCCTTTCCTTTTCATCTGGGAACTCATATTCCAGAGAGAATTCCAAACTCCCTCCTACTTTTCTTTCCTGCATATTTCCTCCAGAGCATCCTAATTAATGATCGTCAGCTTCAACGCCTCCAGATTATTACAAATGAGTGATGCCTCCCTAATTAATAACATCTTAATCACGTTATCAACCTCTGCCATTGCCAGACAAACTGCACAGAGAGGATTCCTTCCTTTGGGAAGCTCTCCATGGAAATGATGGATGGTTTGGAATGAATCCCTCTGTGTCTGACACGTGTTTTTCCCATGTTTATCCCAAACACCCCATTCGGAGATAACGTTATCAGCAAAGCCTTATCAGGGCAGATTTCCTTCGTTTATCACCTGCTGCAGGTGGCAGGGTTAAGGCAGCTCAGGGATTCTTGGGAATCCTTGGATTTGCTCTCCTTTGCCTGGGATAATTGCAATTAATGTTATTGATTGTTTTCCTGCTGCAGATAAGGAGCAGCATCCACACGGGGCTGGCGTCTCCAGGCCCCGCATTCCAGAGGGTTTTTAGTGCAAATCTGGGAAATATTATGGATCTTTATTCCCCTCTAGTGGCACATCCACAAAAATCCAGCTGAATATCCAAACTCCTTCTTCCTCAGTGATCAGCGGTTTTTTTTATTGCTTTGCTTCCCAGTCCAAATGTCTTGGAGATATTTGATTATCAAATTGACATTTGATATGTCGAGTGTGGAGGAGGCATTTTCAGCTCCCACTTTTTCCAGGATGGGAATGGGGATCACATTTTCCCGGAAGAGCTTCACCTGTCACTCACCACAGGATAAAATCAGGAATCATTTGGAGTTAGAGAAGGAGAATTGATGGGAAGAGGAGCATTTGGGAGAATCAGCATTACCTGCCTCAAAGGAGCTGGGAGAGCAACTTGATCCCAATCCCTGCATGGAAAAATGGGATTGGGGGGCTCCTAGGGAGGAATTTTTTAGATGGAAACTCTGCTGGGATTGATGTGATTTTTAATCCTGGAGGCTGAGCCCGTCTGAGCCTGGGTGCCCACACGGAGGGACTGGGAGAGGGGACCAGGATCCAGGGCTGGGAACACTCCTGGAATGTCCAGGATGTGTTCTAAAGCAAACCTGGAAAATGAGAGAGATGTGGAATCCCAACAGAGATGGGAGAGAGGGAATAACATCAGTGGGAAAATCCTGCTGTCTGAGAAATGTAAAATATTCCTCATTTTAAAGCTTTTGTGTCAATTTTGGTTGAATCCAGAATTCCCCAATTTCCAGCTTTTGCTTTGATTCCTTCAGGAAAAGTGTCCCTTGAGAAGAGAAACAATCAAAATTTTTAGCTCCAGGGTCAGCACCTACTGAAGACTTCCTTTAAAAAAATTAATAAATGATGGAATTAACAGCAGAATTTCTTTTGGAATTGTTTTCCTAAAATACAAGAGTGGCCTCTAGTGGTGTCATCTCCTGAGTTGTTCTTCCCAGGATATGAAAAACAAGTGATTGGAACTTATTAATTAGTAATAAATAATTCATACCCGACTTACTAATTAGCAATAAAACAAATTTAGAAAATTTAAGAACTCTTTTGGGAACTCAACCCTCTTTTCTCAATTGTTTTTCTGCTTCTTATCAATCTGGATCTTCCCAAGCCAACCTTACATCAGAAATTAGATTAAAATGAGGGGAATTTTAAATTAATATTACTTGAGATGATCAATGCTCTTAAAATGGGAGATAAAGTTAATCCCAAATATCTTTTTAAAATAAATTAAGACTTGGAACAAAGTTTGGTTTGGGGTTTGGTTTGGGGTCTGGTTTTTATTTTAATTTGGGGCCTGATCTGGGGCTTGGTTTGGGGTCTGGTTTGGACCTGGTTTGGGGCCTGGTTTTGGTCTGGTTTTGGGGTCTGGTTTTGGTCTGGTTTTGGTCTTGTTTTGGGGTCTGGTTTTGGTCTGGTTTGAGGCCTGGTTTGGACCTGGTTTTGGTCTGGTTTTGGGGTCTGGTCTTGGTCTGGTTTGAGGCCTGGTTTTGGGCTCTGGTTTTGGTCTGGTTTTGGTCTGGTTTGAGGTCTGGTTTGGACCTGGTTTTGTTCTGGTTTTGGTCTTGTTTTGGTCTGGTTTTGGTCTGGTTTGAGGCCTGGTTTGGATCTGGTTTGGGGCCTGGTTTTGTTCTGGTTTTGTTCTGGTTTTGGTCTGGTTTGAGGCCTGGTTTGGACCTGGTTTNTCTGGTTTTGGTCTGGTTTGAGGCCTGGTTTGGACCTGGTTTGGGGCCTAGTTTTGTTCTGGTTTTATTCTGGTTTTATTCTGGTTTTGTTCTGGTTTTGGTCTGGTTTGGGGCCATCTCCAGGGCCCAGCTGCAGAGTTCTCATGCAGCACTTACAGAGTACACTGTACAATCATTTTTTCCCAGGATAAATCCACACATCCCACATTTGCAGGAACACTGAGCTGGATTCTCCTTCACTCACCAGTGGCTTTTGAGTCCCACCTGATCAGACAAACCCTGCCTGAATAAATGATTTTAAAGCATTGAGAAACCACTTTTGGGTGCGGTGATCAGCGCCAGCTCTGTCCAAAGCTGTGCCAATCACTCTGGGGGATTATTTGGATTATTCCTGGTTTATTCCCCTCTTTTTTTGCTGCCAACTTCAGCCCTTGCTTTGTGCAACTGCCTGGCAATTCTCAGGTTCAGCAGGAAGGGAAACGATGGTGCCAAAAAAAAAGACAAAGATTTGAGCTGCTCTGGAGGTTTGGGTAAAGCAGCAAATCCCACAAATTCCCTTTCAAAACTGAGGGAAAAGGGCTGGGTGAGGATGGTGTTTCCTGGCAAGGCTTTGTCAGGAATAGACTCAAAAAGCACTTATTTCTAGCAAGAGTCCTTCAATCACAGAGGGAAAATGTGGGAAGAGGAGCTGCATAGAAATCCTTTCTGGATTTATAGAAATGTTTGGATCTGGCTTTAGGGGCTGAAAACTGGAACTTTTTGCCCTGAGGATGGATCTGTATGAAGGAAAATCCAGTGGATTTTCACAGGGAATGACAGGACAAACTCAGTCCAGCCACCTGCAGGAGAATCCTGGGAATTATGGCAAAAACCTCCTGGGAATTATGGCAAAAACCTCCTGGGAATTACGTCTGAAACCTCCCTTAACTGGCGTGGGTTGGAATTTGTGGCCAAGCTCCACTCTGGACCAGGCAGGAGGAGGAATTTCCCTTAGGAAATCACAACATGCCCATTTTATATGGAATGGGAATGGTTTGGGTTGGAAGGGACCTTCAAGCCCATTGAGTTCCAACCCCAACACCTTCCACTATCCCAGGCTGCTCCAAGCCCCATCCAGCCTGGCCTTGAACATTCCAGGGATGGAGCAGCTTTTCTGGGAATCTGTGCCAGGGCCTCCCCATCTCACTGCAAAAAAAATATCCTGAATATTTCCTCCAAATCAACCTGGTTTTCAGTCAAACCCATTCCATTATCCAATGGAAAATTCCTGTTTTTGGAGTTGCAGGACGAGGTGCCCTTGGCTGCCCGGCAGTGACTCGTGGCAGGGCAAGCTGTGCCCTCCTCCTGCTCCTCCAGGCGTGTCCCAGCTCCTTTTCCTCGGGAGCACAATGATCTTCCCTGACCTTCCAGCTCAAGCTGTTCCCACAAAAACAGGAGCTCCACAAAGTCCCTTTTGCACTGAGCCTCGCAGTCGGATTGGGAAATTTGCCTGGGAAAAGCTTCACGAGCTCGACTCGGAGTCTTGGAGGATTCCTGGTCCTCTCAGGAATTTAAAATAATATTGAATATAAAATCCAAGGATCTTTTGGGATGCTGGTGAAGGTGAGCAGGATTTGTGTCCTGTTTCAAACCCTCCCTGAGACATTTGGAATCAAATTATTCCCGATAATTTTGAGGATCCAGGAGGCTGGACGGGAATCCCTGGGAATGAACCCCATCCTGGTGCATCTGGAGCTGTGGGAGCCTCGGGTGTGTCCATCTGGAGGAACTGGGAATGACGGGACACAATTCCAACAGGGAATTATCCCAGGGCACCTCCTGTGCTGCTGCCCTGGCACTGAGCACCCAACAGCCTCTAAATCCAGTTTGCAGGAATTCACTGGGATTCCAAGCTCCAAAAGAGACAAAGTCACCCTCATTATTTTGTTGGGAATAGTGAGGCTTGGAATATTTTGAATCCATGTGGAGCACAACTGGTGGTGCCCAAAATTCCATATAAAGCTCAGCTCAGATAAAAACTCCCATGGATTAAATCCAGAATTCCAAGAAACAACAGCAAATCCCACATACCCATTGTTTGTGATACAAATTCAGACCACGAGCTCCTTGGAGAAGCTCCTTGGAGAAGCTCCTTGGAGAGGCTCCTTGGAGAAGCTCCTTGGAGAAACCTTTGTTTACCTGGATTTTCCCTGCTCCAAAGTCCAGGAAATCATGAGGAGATTTTAGAGCTGTGAAGCCATTCCCACTTTTCCTGTCTCTCCAGCTCCTTCTCCAGCTTCCCTGCAGCCTCTCTGGGGGAATTCTGAGGTGTCCAAACCTTCCTTTCTCCAGGGGAATATTCCCAGTTTTCTCAGCCTCTTCTCTCCTACCTGGATATTGTTGAATTCCCTCTTTTTTGGACTCCCCATCCCTCATTTTTCTGCACTGTTTTTCCTGCCACATGGACAAAATCTCTTTTAAATCCACCGTGTAAACAGGAATATCCTTCCCTGAATGGGATTATTATTCCCAAAAAGAAAGCTGGCATTCCAAGAGGTAGAAATCCTGTTTATTCTGGAGACACCAGTGCTGCTTACATAAAATCCAGACTAAATTAAAAACTCCCTTTTGGACATTCCTGGACAGTTTGGGACCAGTTTTCCAGGTTTTCAGACCCCCAAATCCTCTTTTGGATTTGGAAAAATTCCCTGTTTTCCTCTCCCTGGCTGGAAGCTCCCAGCAGCAGCTGCACCCTCTGTGGAAGCAGAGCTGTGCCCACTCCAATTCCAGGTTTTTTTTGGCCTTGGAAAACTTGGAGGAGCCAGGATCCAGAGGGTGACCCATGGAGAGCTGGATCCTGCTTGGAATCACTCCGGGAAAACAGGAAAACTCTGGGATCTGCTCCCGGTCCAGCACCAGTGCCACCAGGAAAGCCTTTGGGACATCCCATAATCGCTCTCCTTGTCACTCAGGATGCAGATTTTGGAATTAAAAAATTAAATTTTATACTTTTTTAATAAAATAATTTCCATTAATGAAAACATTCTCCTTAGAAAAGTATTTTATTTATAAACCAGTTTTATTTATAAAAATATTTTGCTTTACTTCAACATTCCATAATCGCTCTCCTCATAACTTGGGATGCAGATCTTGGAATTAAAAAATTATATTTTATACTTTGTCAATAAAATTATTTCCATTAAAAAAAAACTTGTTCTTCATAAAAATATTTTCTCTATGAAAATATTTTATTTATAAACCAGGTTTATTTATAAAAATATTTTGCTTTACTTCAACATTCCATAACACCTCTCCTCATCACTCGGGGTGCAGATTTTGGAATTAAAAATTAAATTTTATACTTTGTCAATAAAAATATTTCCATTAATAAAAACTTTTTTTTTTATAAAACCCTTCTTTATAAAGCTATTTTATTTATAAAAATATTTTACTTCACTCCAGCATTCCATAATCTCTCTCCCTGTCGGTTGGGATGCAGATTTATAAATTATAAATTAAAGTTTCATTTTTTATATGAAAAATATTGCCATTAATAAAAACATTTTCTCTATAAAACTATTTTGTTTATAAAACTATTTTATTTATAAAACTATTTTATTTCTAAGACTATTTTATTTCTAAAACAATTTTATTCATACAATATTGCACTCATAAAATATTTTCCTTGTTAAAATAATTCTTTTTTTTTCCAATTTTTTAATTCATTTCTATTTAAAAATATTTTTTTCTCATTAAAAAAATTCATCACCTTTTCCTTTCATTAAACTCCACCAATTCCAAACCATTCCTGACAAAACTCCTCCACCAAGGATTTTTTTTCCCTTTATTCCTCCCGGTTCCACCCATGGATTTAAAGGTTGTTTTCCTTCTTTTATTTGGAAAAGCTGTGTCAGCTTTTCCATGGAAACAGCCCTGCCTCCGCTCCAGGGCTGAGCTGTGGGGACA
>NC_031783.1:14298674-14303529 GCF_001522545.3 Parus major | reverse complement strand
AAAAAGGAGAAAAATAAATTCAGAGCCCAAGGTGACTTTAAATAAATCCCCAAAGTGCTTTTCCCAAGGAATTGACCGAGGGTAAAACAGTGTGGGCATGAAAATCATGGAATTCTGGAATGGTTTGGGTTGGGAGGGACCCTTGAGCTCATCCAGTCCCATGGCAGGGAAAATTCCCAGCGTCCCAGGCTGCTCCAAACCCCATCCAGCCCAGCCCTGGGCACTTCCAGGCATCCAGGGAATCCATTCCAGCCCCTCCCAGGGAAGAATTCCTTCCCAGTATCCCATCTACATCTCTCCTCTTTCAGCACAAAGCCATTCCCGCTTTTCCAGCTCATGCACAAATCCCAGAGATTTTATTGTGACTTCTGTTTTTATCTTTTTTTCCTTTCTCCAGCTTCAAAAGATGCTGAAAACTCCCAAAGAAAAATTCTTTCCATGTGATCCCAGCATTTTCCCTCTTGGCTGGGACTCTGGATGTGGTTTTGGGTTCAGTGGTGGAGTTTTTTTCATCCTTTATTTTTATTTTTTTTATCCCAATTTTTTTTTTCACTTTTTATTTCCATCCCTGGGAGAGGCCCTGCAGAATTCCAGACTGGTAGCGAATCCCGAGGAAACCGGAGCGGGACAAAGGCGCAGGAGCCCGGCACAAGTTGGTGCAAGCAAAGAAAACCAGGGAATAAAAAAAATTCCTTTTTCCAAAGTTTCCTAAGGATCCTTCCTGACTTTCCGTGTTTCTCTTGGATCCCAGCACGGAAGCTGCAGCCTGCCCGGAGAACGGCAGCTGGGGAAGAGCTGGGCAAGGAAAATCCAGGGATTCTGAGGGTCGAGGTGAGTTACAGGCATCGGGATAAATGGATCCTGTGGGATCACAGCATTCCCACCCTGCCCAGCAGATTCCTTGGGAGAGGCAGGAATGAAGGGGTTTGGAAGTGCTGGGCTGGAATTTGTCCCAATAAAATTTCCTATCCCGTTATCCACCCCGGACATCCCAGGACGGGGCTTTTCCCATCGGGATGGGGATGGATCCCTGTGGATTCACGGAGGGAGACGGGGCAGGAAGGAGCCGTTTCCTGGAGGCTCCACAGGCGTGGAAACTTTCAGGGAATTGCGCTCCTCCAGCGCTTTGGAATGTGCCGCTGGCTCCGGGATGGGAGCGCGGCCGGCCGGGATCCAGGCACCGCATCCTGCTGGGAAAATCCCACCCGGGACAACCCCGACGGCTTCTGGCAGAATTCCCAGCAATTCAAATCCCGGGAAGGCTGCTTTTCCATCGGGAAGGGTGAAGGAGGGATCGGTGCTTCCATCGGCGGGGTTTGTCCTGCGGGAGAAGCTGCCCTGGGAATGACTTTTACTGTAATTCCTGCTGAATCACCGCCTGCCCCGGCTCGGGAGCCGGGAATTCTGCCAGGGAGCCGCCCAGCCTGGAGCAGGGACAATTCCAGGACACTGCAGGGGTCAGAGCTGCGGGCAGGGACACGGAGAAGGAGAGAGGGAAGAGCTGTTCCCTTGGGAATCGGGAGCATTCTCCTGCTCCCTGTCTATTCCTTCGGGAATCCAGAACCTCCTCCTGCTCCCTGTCCCAGGGCAAGGTGGAACCTTGGGATAAAGAGAAAGGAAAATGGAAAATCTGTTCCCTCGGGAATCGGGAGCATCCTCCTGCTAGGGCAGCGTGGAACCTTGGGAATTTGCAGGAATCCAGGCACAGCCCCATGGAATTGGGTTAAATCCATCCAATCCCCCGGGTGTGCAGGGATATTTCCTTGGGAATTTCATCTCTTCCCACTCCTGGTGAATTCCTGGTGAATTCCCAGCAGGTGAGCACCACAGTAATTGCTGCTCAGGGAGAAATTCAGGGAATTACCCCCACTGGAAAAGGGCCCAGGCTAAAAAAGCGCCAGAAAATTTAAAATAAACCGGATAATTGGGAAAGGAGCTGCAAATTCCCGGACAAATGTTCACCCAGGCACTGCAAATCCAGATGCAGCTCCACTCCTGGGTCTCTCTGTGGCTGGATCCCGGTTTTCCCTCCACTCCTGCCTCTCTCACAGCTCCAGCAGCACTTCCAGCCCCTCTTTTCCACCATCCCAGGGTTGGATAAACTCCCCGGAACAAGGACATCACAACAGGCAGTGGGAATTCCTAACCCACTTCCTTTTTGGGATGCAAAGATTCCTGGGAGATCTCAAATCACTTCTGGCACCGAGCAGCTCCTGAAGGATCTCCGGGATATTTTGTCCGACAGGAGCTGCCGGAGCTCGGCACCGGAATCCAGCAGCGTTTTCCTTGGAAAACGCACAAAATCCTCCAGTGTTTTGGGCTTTTCCACAAGGAGCTGCCCACGAAGAAATTTTAGATCCTCCTGGGGGAGAAAAATTAAACAAATCCCGGAGAAATCCTTTCCAAGAGGAAGCGCAGCGTCCGGACAATCCCAGCCCTGAGGATGCCTCGTTTCCTGCTGCTCCCGATCCAAGGAGCTCCGGAGCCGTGAGGAGCTTGAGGCTGGGGAGAAGATAAAAGGTAAAAAGGCACAACTGGAATAATTTCCCTGTCTGGAATGACGCTGAGCTTCGGGGCTGGCACATCCGTGAGTTTTCCGTCGAGGTTTTGGGTTTCACTGCGGGGTTTTTATCCAGGTTTGTCCCGGATTCAAAGGGGAGGCACCTGGTGTTGTCCGTGAATTTAAAGCAAGGATGGTCATGGATTCCTTCTCCAAGTGAAGCCCTAGGAATAACGGGAAGAAAAATATCAGCAGGAATTCAGAGCATGGCTCAGGGAATCCCGGAATTCCTGAGGTTGGAAAAGCCCTCCAAGACCCTCAAGTCCAGCCCGGGCTGGTTTTTAGGATTTTCTGCCCTTTTAATCTTTCCATGTTTCCATTTCCAGTTGGAAACTCAAAGACGGCTTTAAAAATTAAAGGAAATTAAAAAGGATTGAAATACATGGAATTCAAGCCATGAATGCTGGTGGAAAAGGGGGATTGATCCCTCCTTCCACTGGAATGAGGTACAATTACAAATCCAAAGGTATTTCCAGTTCTGATGGATTTCAGGAAAGAACATTCCCTGCTCTCAGAGGGAAAATCATTCTTTTCCTCCCAATAAGAATTTCTTGGATTTCCAGGAAGCTGGAAAGGTGTGACTGACACTTCTTTTGGAGCAGGGAAGAACAGGAAGAAAACATTTCCCAGGAATGCTGCTCCAATCCCACTCCTGACAGGATTTTCCTCATTTCCGGCTCATTTTGTTCCCAGGGAAGCAACTCCAAATCTGGAAGTTCTCCCTCCTTCCCTCCTTCTTGGTGTCCATGGAATGAAATCCATACAATCCATGAATCCCGGATTTCCAATGAAATCCAGGCCACCCAGCACCCCCTTCCCAACCAATTCCAGGAATTCCAGCTGGTGGAAGAGGAGCCATTCCCAGCCCAGGGTCAGCCCGAGTCCATCTCACTAATTGGACTTTGGAGAAGATCCACGGAGGCATCGATCCAAGAAATCTGCCCTGGATGAGGCTCCACTGCAATCAGTGGAATGACACTAATTACACATGGAATAGGAATGAGTGTCCAATCTCCAGCTCCAATCCTTCCCTGGGAACAGGAGCCAGAGAAAATTCCTCCTCTTTTCACCTGTTCCTGGGGAGGGATTAGAGCTGGTTCTGGGAGAAATCCAGGGAAAAAATGCCTCGGATGGAGAAAAAAGAGGATTTTTCTCCCAGAACCATCTCAAATTTTCCTTAGGAACAGGTCAGTGAAAATTCCTCTATTTTCACCATCTGAGACGTTTTGTCCTTGGATTTCTCCCAGCATCCAGAACCTTTGGAGCTCACCAGGAGCAGATGAAAATCCAACAAAGATTCCCAAACCCCAGGGTTTGTGCAGAGCAAATCCCACTTTGGTCCAGTTTGGGTTCCCATTCCACACATGGGAAAATCCAACTGGAAAACACACCCAGGAATTGCGGTTGGAAGGGAATATGGGAATGGATAAACCATGGAAAGAAGTCACCAGCAAGAGGCTGCTGGAGAAGATTTAAAGATAGAAATTTTGATTTCTTTTTTGTTTTGTTTTCCTTCTGGGCTTTTCCTCCCCCAAAAATCAGGTTTTGGGTCTATATTTAAATAGAGCCATATTTAAATATTTATTAAGTCTATTTAATAAATTTAAAAATTCCATGTTTTGCCCTTAATTTGGATTTTTTGGGATACTGAGGCACCAAATAAACCATCGCTTTTGCCTTTTCCGCAGAAATTTCCCATAGGGGTTGTTCCAAGAGCTTTTCCAGTGGAGTTTCTGCTCCCAGCAGGTTTTATTTGGCTTGTGATTTTTTTTGTCCCCGTTGTTTTGTTGACCTGGTGTCCCTTGGCAGCTGTCACAGGTAACTCCAGCCAGGAATTGCCTTTTCCGGCGCTCCGAGGGGCACCATTCCCACCCGGAGTCTCCCGGCGCCACTCCAGGATCCGTTAATAATTAACCCCAAGGAAAGCACCGGCCAGGTGGCCCTGATTGGGATCGCCCCGTTAATGGTTTGTGTTCCTTCTCCTCTCCAGCTGCTCCCGAGGATGAGCGCCGTGATCCTGCTGCTCCTGCTTTCCGCCGGGAATGCCGGATCCCAGCCGGACAAGGCTGTGCCCAGGCGGCGCCTCTCGTGCGTCAGGTGCTGCGGGCCCTCGGAGCAGCCCGTGTCCATCTTCTCCCAAAGGTCCGCCAGGATGAGCGGTGATCCCCAATATTCCCTGCCCAAAATCCAGCCCACCATCGACATCACCATCCTCAAAGGTGGGTGTGGTCACCCCCGGCCTTCTCCTCGCTGCTCTTCCTTGGTCATTCCCTACAGCGAAACTCAGCCCCAAAT
>NC_031783.1:14293806-14297932 GCF_001522545.3 Parus major | reverse complement strand
TATTCGATCAGTATTCCCAGATTAATCCTTTTGGGAATTGGGAAGCTGCCGATACCTGACCGATATTCCCAGGCTGGGCAAACAAAGCACCAGCAGCTCCTCCGCTGCTCATCTCCAGCAACCCTGGCCTCCCATCCTGGCGTTTCACCCGCTTTTCCCTCACCCTGGCAGGCGAGAAGGGCGAGATGGGCGAGCGGGGATTCCCCGGAGCAGCCGGGAAGGCGGGAGAGCGAGGATCCCGCGGCCTGAGCGGCCGGAAGGGCCAGAAGGGCCAGCCCGGCCCCCAGGGCCACTCCTGCAAGCAGCTCTTCGCCGCCTTCTCCGTGGGCCGCCGCAAGCCCCTGCACAGCTCCGACTACTTCCAGCACGTCACCTTCGACACGGAATTCGTCAACCTCTACCAGCACTTCAACATGTTCTCCGGGAAGTTCTTCTGCTACGTTCCGGGGGTTTACTACTTCAGCCTCAACGTGCACACCTGGAACTTCAAGGAGACCTACGTGCACCTGATGAGGAACGAGCAGGCCGTGGCCATCCTGTACGCCCAGCCCAGCGACAGGAGCATCATGCAGAGCCAGAGCCTGATGCTGGATCTGCAGGAAGGGGATGAGGTTTGGATCCGGATGTTCAAGAGGGAGCGGGAAAACGCCATTTACAGCGAGGAGTCGGATGTTTACGTCATCTTCAACGGGCACCTGATCAAACCCGCCCTGGAGTAGGAGCTCCTCGGCTTCAGGGGGAAGCTTTGGCTCATCCAGCGGTGTCTTCCCTCTGGAATTCCCTTTGGAATGGTTGTAGCCCTGGAAGAGCTGGCTTTCCACAGCTGCGTGGATCCAAGCCACACAAGAATTCCAGAAGGTTCCCGTCTCCCTTTGTGGCTCCTCAGGAACATCCCTGGAGTTTGTCCGATTGACAGCAAAAATGTTCCCTTCTTTCTCTGCATCTCCCGTTCCATTTGGAATATTTGTAGCCCTTGGAGTTGTGTTTTTCCCATTCATTATGGATGGAGGGGACTGTCCCAACTGCACAAGAATTCCAGAAGTTTTCCAGCTCTCCGTGCAGCCCCTCAGGAACATCCCTGAAGAGTTGCCAGCTTGGCTGCAAAACTTCCCCTTCTTCCTCCGGATCCCTCATTCCATTTGGAATATCCGTAGCCCTTGGAAGGGTGGTTCTCCACCCCTGTGTGGATGAAGGTGACTGTTCCACCTCCACAAGAATTCCAGAAGGTTCCCAGATCCCTGCAAAGACCCTCAGGAACATCCTGGGAGATTCTGCCATGTTGACAGCAAAAATTTCGCTTTGCTCTGCGTCTCCTGTCCCATTTGGAATATTTGAAGGGTGGTTTTCCCCCATCCCATGGAGGGAACTGTTCCACCTGCACAAGAATTCCAGAAGATTCCCAGCTCCCTGTAAAGACCCTCAGGAACATCCCCAAAAATTTGCCAAGTTGGCGGCAAAATTTCCCTCCTTTGCTGTGCTTGTGAAAAGGAATTACAATAATTAGGATATAATTATGATAAAATAATTATCCCTAAGGACCAGAGTGGTTATCCAGGTGCTAATTAAGGAATTTCATCATTCCCGCAAAAATCTCGGCTAATTAGAGCCCCCTCCCCCTCAGCAGCACCAACGTGGCTCCTCTCAGGCAGGAATTTTGGCATTAAAATCAGAATTTTGCATGGGAATTAATCCCAAATTCCAGTTTGGTTCCATTCCCTGTCAAATTCCATGATTCCAGCAGAATGGTGGAATTAGAGAAATGACAGCACACGGATTCGGGAAAGCTTTTCCAGGGAAACAGAACTCGGTTCCACCACAAGCTCCAGAGAAAAACTCCCCATTAGAACATCCAACCCGGCTGGGAATTGGAACAAAACGGTGGGAATTTGGGATTTTCCAAGCTGGGATTTCAGGCTGTGCTCCCCTCTGGACATTCCCATTTTGGAGCACCATCATTTCTGGAAAATGGAAAAAAGAACTGGAAAGGAAAAGGATTTTTTTTTTATTATTATTTTTATTTTTAAGGATTTGGGATTTTTTTCCTCCAGGAATTACCATCATGGAGCACCATCATTTCCGGAAAATGAAGGAAAAACTGGAAAGGAAAAGGAGCTTTTCATCAAGCAGTGATTTTTAGGGATTTGGGGCTTTTTCTCCTAAAAAAATCATGGATAGAACCATGGTGCGTGCAGCAAAACTCCATCATTTTATCCCATTCCTTCTTTTCCTTTTTCCCAGTCTCTTCTTTGCTTCCCAAACCTTTTGTACAAAGAATCCAGGGAAATTCTTGCCAGGAAAACCTTTCCATGGATCTCACCTCCCCCAGCTTTGGGAAAAGTAGATGAAATAAAGATTTTGCTTTCAGTACCTGGGGTTGTTTCTCTCTTTTCCATGAGTTTTTCCAGAACTTTTCCACATTCCCTAACTAAAAGCACCACACCAACCCTTGGAAAATCTCTGGGGACAATTTTAACTCCTTTAATCCAAAGAATTCCCAAAAGGAAGCTGTCACCGACTCCTTTTCCTCTAAATCAATCCCAGACCTTCAAGATCTCCCAACTTTCCTGAAAACAGGGATT
Organism: Parus major; assembly: GCF_001522545.3. Lineage (NCBI taxonomy): Eukaryota > Metazoa > Chordata > Aves > Passeriformes > Paridae > Parus > Parus major. The sequence continues at coordinate 14,295,353 of NC_031783.1, read as the reverse complement.
TTTAAATAGAAAATTCCGGATAAAAATGGATCCCAAGCCTTAAAACCTCAACTGTGCTCCTGCTTCCCTCAGCCTGCACCCTGAAAGGGAAATCCAGGGAATTTCCATAATTTTCCATCATATTTTCCTCTCCTTTTCCCACTTCTAAATCCTCCCTTTCCCATCCCTGGGTTGGAGAACAAATTCCCAGCTGGAAGTGCTGCTGGCAGGAGCATTCCCAGATGGTCTGGAATTCCTCACCGATCCAGAAGTTTCCCCACAGTTTTGGCTCATTCCCATCTCCCGTTCCCTGCGCTGACCAAAATGACAATTCAAAAATTCCCTGATTATTGCCAGGGCTGGAAAAATCCCACCCAGAATGTGCTCGATCCATGGAATTCTGGAGAATTCCCTTTCTCCCTGGAAGCAGCAAAAATCCATCATTTTTATCCCTGAATAAACACATCTCCAGGAGAGATGTTTGGATTTTAGAGCCCTCATGACTCATCCCAGTGCCAGAAGCAGGGAAATCATTAAATCCACATCGATTCCAGGGGCACAACGACCTTTCCAAGCATCCAAAGGGATCCACAGGATCCAAATTATCCCTAATGGCTTAAAAACCGGGAATCTCAACTTGATGAGGTTTTGGTGGGAAAACTGGGATATGTCAGAGCTGAATGTTCCCACTTCCCATATTTTAAATCCCTTTTCCAGGGCTGGACACCCCTTTTGGGAAGGAAATTTCCCTAAAATCTGACTTAAAGCTCCCCTGCTCTGCTTGTTCTGCTCCCTTTATCCTGGGAATGTCACAATCCCACATTCCCAGCTCCTTCCAGCGTATTTTGGGGATAAAAAGGGAAATAATTAAATCCACATCAATTCCAGGAGCAAAATCCAAAAGGTGTCCACAGGATCCTGGTGGCCTAAAAACACCCAGGAATCTCAACCTGCTGAGGGTTTTTTTGGGGGGGAATTAATTGGAATCTCTAAAAGCTGAATATCCAAAGATTTTCCCAGTGACACCTTTCAAAATCCCTTTTCCAAGGCTGGAATCCCTAAAATCCAACTTCAGCCTCCTCCGCTCTGCGTCGTTCCTCTCCCTCCATCCCGGGAATGCCACAATCCCTCATTCCCATCTCCTCCCAGCCCATTTTGGGGATAAAGAGCTCTTGTTTGGGTGTGGTTTCATCCCTCTGGATGGATTTTTCTTGGGAATAACAACAGGCACCGGTGCCTTGGGCAAACCCTTCCCTTCCTCTCTCCAGGAGGAAACTTGGGATTTACGACAGGAACGGCGAGATAACATCGAGGCCGATAAGGAAACCAGGCAACAAATCAGGCTAATGGATTGCCTCTGGATGAGTGGAATGGGATTTAATGACTCCAGCAAGGATCTATCCGCTCCCAAGGATTGGGAGGAAATGCAGGAGATGGGAGGGGAAAATGGGAAAACAAACAGAGAGAGCTTCCAAGCCAGGGAGCAATCCCGGCTAAAAGCTTGGATGGAGACTTTGGCCTTCCACACCCTCCCTGCAGGCTGGGAATGGCAATTCCCAAAGGCAGGA
>NC_031783.1:14271962-14293696 GCF_001522545.3 Parus major | reverse complement strand
GAACGGTGATTCCCATAGCCAGGACAGGCTGGGAATAGCAATTCCATAAACCAGAACAGACTGGGAATGGCAAAACCAGGACAGGTTGGGAAAGGAGATTCCCAAAGCCAGGACAGGCCGGGAATGGAGATTCCCTAAACCAAGACAGGTTTGGAATGGCAATTCCCAAAGCCAGGACAGTCTGGGAATGGTGATTCCCAAAGACTGGCCAGGTTAGGAATGGCAATTCCCAAAATCCAGGTGGCAGCACCTGGAAAGGCCAAATCCGTGTGTGCCCTCTGCCCTCTCAGCAACATTTCCTTGCTTAATATTGGGAGATTCCCCGTTCTCTCCCAAGTTTTCCTGCAAAAATCCCTGGGATTCTGATGGGGCAGGACCTTCCTGTGGGAAAATCTCTGGATTTGTGTCCTTGCAGGGCTGGATTTGGCCCCAGCAGAGATGTGGGAAGAGGTTCACCCCCTCAGGAATGGGCAAACAGGGAGGATGAGCTGGATCCGTGGGATGAGGAGGGATTTGCTTCCCTGTTCCCAAACCTGTGGATGTTTCCTCCCCGGCTGCATTTGTATTCCAGCCAAAAGCTGCTGCGGGGATTTGGGCACCCGACAATTCCTGCCAGACATTGGGAATGACAGCCTAATGCTATTTCCAGGGAAAATCACATTAAAATCAGCTCTCCGAGGAATAGCTTCCTCTCTGGATCCTTCTGGAAACAAATCCCTCTCTGCGGGCTCCAGGCTGCAATCTCAGCCACCCCAAGGCCATTTCAGGAGTGAAATTCCATGTTCAGGAAGCTGAGGATTTTCCCACTGGATTTGGGGTTTTGCTGACCCCAAACCCAGCACAGAGCCTGCGAATTCCCAGGGAATCACGTTGGAATCATCTCCCTTTTTCCATGTGAGGAAGAATCCAAACCAATTCCTCCACCAGATCATTTTTCCCTGTTTTTCTGTGTTTTCATCCCTTTTAAGTCAGAGTTTTTCTGGGATTGAGGAGACACAGGGATGGGCTCAGTGCTCTCAGAGATCTTTTCCCACCTCAGTGATCCCGTGATTCCAGGGATGCAGAACCTTCCATCCCCATTTCCTGGCCCAGCTCAGCTCCAGGTTTCTTTATCAGGTCTGAAATCCACGGATCTGCTTTTCCCCTCCCTGAAAACGTGCTGGAAAAATCCAAGCACCATTGAGTGCCATGAATTAATTCCATGGAAATGCCTCCAATTCCTGTCAGGAGCCAGGCACAGACACGTCGGGAAATAAAATAATTCCAAGTGTGGGATGCGGGGCCGTCAGCCCTGTCTGGCACCCGGCATATGGGGCTGGAAAATGTGGAAAAACAGGACAGGGGTGCAAACAGGATGCTCTCATTAATTCTGGGAATGCATAATTAATTAATTACCCTGCCCAGGGGAGCTGCTGTCACCGCAGCCCCCAGAGCCAGCGCTTCTGCTCTGGGGAAACAGGAATTGTGTATGGAATTTGTGCTGCCCGGCTCTGTTGTTCCTCCTGGATGTGGGAATTGTGCTCAGGATTGCTGCCCCATCCCTGGAAGTGTCCAAGGGCACAGCTTGGAGCAGCCTGGGATAGTGGAAATTGTTCCTGCTCATGGCAGGGGTTGGAATGGGATGAGCTTTGAGTCCTTCCCAATCCAAACCATTCCAGGGTTCTTTGTTTTGCTGGGAGAAGCCGTGAGAGGATAAATTCATTGAGGCCTTGGAGGGGTTTTTATCCTTTATTTTTCCAGGGAAAACCGTGGTGGGATTCACCTCTGGAGCAGAGGGAGGAAAAGCCCCAGATCTCCCTGTGGAATATCAAACAGGGATCCTCCGGAGCAGTGGGGGCTGCAGCTCTGGATCTCCCATCCCAGAGGGTTGGGAACTGGAGGATCCCAAACCCAAATCCCAGCCAGCAGAGGTGATCCAAGGAAGGTGAAGGGAAAACCCTTCCCTGGTGATTCCCAGGTCACTGCACTTCCAGGGCTGGGCTGTGTTTGCATCCAGGGTCAAATCCCGACGGGAATTCCTCCGTTATCTCCCATCCCCACCGGCCAGGATTGCTCATTCCCAGCTTTTCCCGGGGGCTGCTGCTTTTCCTGTTGGAGAAAGCCCTGCAGGTTCAGCCCAGGCCGAGGGAATGGGATACATCCAGGATTTGGGATGACTCCTGGCTGAGGTCAGGAACGGGATCCAGGGCTTAAAGGCTCAGGAGAAGGGAGCCAGCGGGGACAGCTTCACCTCCCGTGACTTTCCAGGGAATGATGGGCAGATAGGGAGGATTAAGTGTTACGGGATTGCAGCGGGAAAGGGAGAGGGAACACAGAAACCCCGGAGCGTCGCCCATCCCATGGCAACCGCGCCGGATTTCCATGGAGTTATCCAAACAACACCCAAACGGGCGGGAATGAGCGATCCAGGAAAACCAGGAGCGGGGTGAGGTGAGCAGCTGAGGCATTCCAGGTGAGCGAGGGGATGGAGCTGGATAAAATATCCATGGAATAAATCCCGGGAATGAAATCAGCCTCTCCCGCCTTGGCTGCAGTTCCAAGGAGCAGGGAAAGGCTCGGGAAACTGGGATTTGCAGGTTTTAAGGATGCTGCTGTTGGATTGAGGCTGGGCCAGGACTTTGTGCCACAGGGAATGTTTGGATCCCAGGGATAATCCCATCCCTGGAACCTCAGGGAACACAGAGCTGCCTTTAACTGGGAGTTAGGGAAGGTGCAAAAATTCCATACGTGCCCTGCTCTTGCTCCAACATCAATCCATCGATAAATCCCAGGATAAATTCCACACTTCGGGCACATTCCTGGGTTTTCCCTCCCTTGGAGCAGCCAGGAAAGATCCCAAATCCAAGAGATTCCATGGTGACCGTGCTGAAACCCATGAAGCCCATTAATCCCAATCCCTGGAATCTGCCCTTTGGAATTGCCGTGTCCCACCGCCACTTGTCCAAACTCAATCCATGATTTCCCCCCCTCAATTAAACCCATTTTCCACGGAATAAAAAGCAAATCCCTGAAGGAAGCTGCTCCTGTATCCCAAAGGTTGCTTGGTGGATTTTTCCAGACATCCTTCCTTCACATCCTTTGGCATCCAGCAGCTGGAATTCCCTTTATTCCATGGATCTGAGTGAATATTCATAGCTGGAGCCTTAACCAGAATTTCCAGTTTATTTTTTTATTTATTACTTTATTTATTTTTTTATTTTATCCAAATGATTTTTCCACCTCCTGAAGGTCAGGGAGGCAAATTTTCCATGATCTTCCCGTGGGTGGTTTTGTTGTTTCTTTTCAGCAGGGAAGAGCCAACATTTGGAATCCTTGGATGAATCAAAGGAAAAGCTGAATAAGCTGGAATTTTTTGGAAGGATTGTCTGTCGAGGTATTAAAAATGTCACTCAATCCCTGGGGCTGAGGGATTGGGGTTGAAATGTGTGAAAAAAAAAAGGGGATTTGGGGAGTGTCGATGCTGTCTGGAGCTTCCTGGGAAGGGCTGGCTGGGAGGACAGATTTTTCCCGGGAATTTGTCAGTCTTTGTGGAAGGATGACATGTTTTGATGGAATGCGTGCAGGGACGTTGGCAGCTCGGCTGGCTCCTCAAAATTCCACTGCCAAGCTGACAGGAAAAGCCCAGGAATGGCGTTTGGGATTCAGGGAAAAGCCAGAGGAGCTTCCAAAGGCACAGAGCGGGTCCGAGGAAAGGCTTTTTTGGGGGGATGGGGAAGGAATCCCATGGAGCAAAGGTGGTGTGGCACTGGGAGAGATGATCTGCAGGAGCTGCTCCCAGAAAATATTCCTTGGACCAGGGAAAAAAAAACCTCCTCCAAAGCAGAACTCCCATGGCACTGAATTCCGCAGGGAGCTGTTGGTTGGAAAGGGAATTTTCCTGGGAATTGGAGGATTGGGAGCTTTCCTAAATTTCCTCCTTAAATAGGATGGATTGCAGCATTATCAATGGGAATATTGGATGGGCTGGCTGGAATTTCTGTTCTCTGGGAATTGGGATCCCAGTCCTGACCTGGGAGAGTGGGAAAAGAGATGGGATTGTTCTGGGGCGTGTGGAAAACAAGGCTCAGGTTTATCCTCCTCCTTTTTTAGCTTCTGTTCCCTCCAGATAAAACTTGCTTTGGTTAATTCCAAGGATTTGATCAACTTCCATAGAAGGAGGGGAGAAACACTCTTTGCTCTGACCAAGCCAAGGTTCAGCTCCTTCCCAGAAATCTGAATTTATTAAAATCCCTTTTCTTCCCAAGGCAGATTTTCCTGCCCCAGCCTTGAGCTTTCCAGGAGGGATAATTTCAGGTGGAAAACTGAGGGAATCACAGCCCATCTCACACCAAACCAACCGGAGAAGTTAATTTTATTAATTAATCAGCTAAACCTGGCTGGGCTGGGAGCTGGAATGTGGAGTAGGGCAGGTGGGCACTGCCTGCTACTGGGAGAAACCTTTGAGTAAATTACTCATGGGCCCTGCCCCAGGCTCTGGGTACATCCTGTGTTTGTGTCTCGGTGTATCCTGGGAATTCCTGGGTTTGGGAACACGAGCGTCACATCCAACAGAATGAACGGAATGATGGAATCATTAAAATTGGGAAAAACCTCCAGGATCGAGGTGCAAACACCGCCCTGGCCACTGCACCAGTCAGGAGGGGATTGAGCTGGGTTTAATTTCTGGAATCACAGTTTGGAGTCCAGCCTGACACTCAGAGGAGATTGAGCTGGGTTTAATTTCTGGAATCACAGTTTGGAGTCCAGCCTGACACTCAGAACCAAGGAATGGACCCCGAATCTCCCCAGGAGCCCGTGGCCATCGGCAGTGACATCACAACACCGAGGTTCCAGCACATCAGAACCCATTTCCAGAGCAGTGCTGGCACCTTTTTTGCATGAAACTCTGAATAAATCTCATTTTCCTTTCAGAAATCCCCTTGAAGAATTCCCAAAGATCCCAGCCGAGCTTTTTGCTGCTCGGAGCTGATCCCAGCAGTGCAAAGCAGCCTTAAACCCAGCTTAACGAGGGAATTAGAGCTGGCTTAGCATTGGTTTGCATCGCTAGAGGGGTACAAAGCCTGGAAATCGTTCCCTGGAGGACCCAAAGCGGTCCCAAACGTCGGATCCAGCAGGACACCACAAGAGCTTGGCACTTCCAGCTGGGAAAAGCAGGGAAGAGCCCTCTGTGTACATTTCTTGGAGCTTCTGGGGCTCCACATGGTCCTTTCACATGGACTGAGCCCTCCTTGAAGTCCCCGAGTCCTCCGGGACACCCTGCAGTGCCGGCCGTGCCCTCAGACCTTGCTGGTCTGCATGTGCCCGTTGGCATCCGCGTTCCTCTGGGTCAGCATGGACTCCTGCAGGCGGCTGCTGTTCTCCTGCCTGTGCTCCACGGGCTCTCCATCCTCCACCCCGTCACCTTTCCGGAGGCAGAGAACCTTCTGGAAGCTCTGCTTGAAGTTGTCGGAGAGGAAGCCGTAGAGGATGGGGTTGGCGCAGCTGTTGGCGTAGGACAGCACCACCATGAAGAAGTAGAGCCCCTCCAGGACGGGGTCAGCGGGCAGGATGAGGATCAGGTTGACGATGTTCATGGTGTAGAAGGGCAGCCAGCAGAACACGAAGACCACCACGATGATCACCACCATCCTGGTGACCTTCCGCTCCGACCGGCGGCGCCGCGTGGAGCCCACGCGGATCCCCGAGGACTTGACCTTGACCACGATCAGCAGGTAGCACAGGCAGATGACCAGCAGAGGCCCAAAGAAGCCCAGCACCGAGGTGTAGATGATGAACGCCGCCGACCAGACGTTGACCGGCTCCGGCCAGTTCATGTTGCACGTCTGGAAGTCCTCCTGCACGTCCGAGAAGATGATGACGGGCAGCACCACCAGGAAGGAGAAGGTCCAGACCGTGGCACTGATGAGCTTGGCCACCCTGGGGCGTCTCCACTTGGTGGATTTGATGGGGTGCACCACGGCCAGGTACCGGTCCATGCTCATCACCGTCAGGCAGAAGATGCTGGTGAACTGATTGATGCCGTCCACGGTCATCACCAGCCGGCAGAGGAAGGAGCCGAAGGGCCAGTAGGAGATGGCGTTTTGGGTGGCCAGGAAGGGCAGGCCCAGCATGAAGAGCACGTCGGCCACGGCCAGGTTGAGGATGTAGATGTTGGTGACCGTTTTCATCTTGGCGTGGCGCAGCACCACGTAGATGACCAGGGCGTTGCCGCTCAGCCCCACGGCGCACACCAGCAGGTAACAGATGGGAATGAGCACCTTGTGGATGTACTGGAACGGGGGCGGCTCCGGGAGCGTCCCGTTCTCCGTCGCGTTGGGCGGCAGAGAGGAGTTCACCTCGCCAGGAGAGGCTTCCGTGCTAAAAGTGCTGGAGAAGTACAAAGGATCCATGATTTTTTGTGGTTTTTTCTTTCTCTGTGGTTTTTTTTCCCTCTTAGGAGAGGTTAAACTTCACGGGCATCTTGTTCCTAGAAGGAAAACTAAAAATTAAAAATCAAAAAAATTCAAAAATTCAAGGAAAAGAGAGGCAGGAAGAGTGAAGTCAAAGCTGACTTTTACAGCCTCTTCCATTTTCTCTTCTGTTCAGGATTTGGGGTTGAATTATCCAGCCGGGGATGGGAACCATTCCCAACAAAGGAATTGCACAGTGGGAGAACCCCAGCGCTCATCCCAGCAGATCCCAGGTTCTATTTCATTTCCACAGGATCCAGAACTGGGTGTAACTGGATGGATTTTTCCCTGTGAGGGTGGAGAGGCTCTGGAAGAGAATTCCCAGAGCAGCCCCATCCCTGGAAGTGTCCAAGGCTGGGTTGGACGGGGCCTGGAGCAACCTGGAATAGTGGAAGGTGTTGGGGTTGGAACTGGGATCAGGGGAGGAAATAAAAATTTCCACAACAATGGAAAAACCCTTGGAAAAAAAATCCCTGAGCTCAGAGACAGAAAGGATCACGTCTCAGATCTTCCACACCGGGTCAGGGTTTGCACACAGAGAAGGAATAAACTCCTTTTTTCCATCTCTCAAAACAATTTTTTTATGTTCCTGCATCCTCTGCTCTCACCCTGAACTGTTTTTTATCCCAAAAATCCCTTTTTCCTGCAGGAAATCCAAGCTGCAGTGGGCAGCTCCAGGACAGCTGAGCAGATCTGAAGCTGGAATAAATTTCACCAGCCATTCTGAAAAAGGTGGAGAATTTCCAACACCCCTTTCCTGTGGCGTGCTTGATTCCCAGGAATATTTTTCCATATTTTTTTGTCGGAGTGGGGTTCAGAGTAGGCATTTATCAGGTGGGAAAACTTGGAAACATCACCTACAAAAAAAAAAATATTTAAAGCACCGAATACCACAGGAAATTCTGGCGAAGCTGGAAGAAATGCCCAGCAATTTTTGCTCCCATCACCTGACGATCAGATTCCCATAATAATCCAGGGCTTTGGAATCACAAACACCCAGCCCACAGCGCTGGAAAAACTCCTTGTCTCCGGGAGCCATCCACCTCCATCGGTGGCTGGGCTTTCTCCTGGGGTGAGAAAACCTGGGGGAGAGGAGGAGTTCCCGGGAGGAATCACAAATGTGCCGAGCTGCTTTGGGAATGTGCAGATGGGGAGTAGGTGTCTCACGTGGCTGGGTGGAGATGCACCGGGGGAAATCGGGAATGCAGGGAGGGCTGAGGGAGCTGCCGGAGCTCCAGGGGATGAGGATGTGGCAGGAGGAGCTGGATGCGCTGCGGGGATATTTGGGATTCAGGTGTTGGGAGCGTTCCCTGCAATTCCCAACATCCCACTGCAGGCAGAGCTCAGCCAAGCTCCTTAAAAATTAAACAGGAGTGGGTCAGAGCTTGGATAAAATAACAAAGGAAAGCTGCAGTGCTTGGATAAAAAAACAAAGGAAAAGTCCAGCTCTGGCTAAAAAATTGGGAATTTAAATCCTGATCTTCCACTCAGTTTGAAATCCCGAGCTGTAGCAAATCTCAGGTGGGAATTCTGGGAGAAGCCGAAGCTGGGACCCCTCATTCTCATCTGGGAGAGGTTTGGAAATTCCCATTTTCCTGCTGTGATCCCGCTGGGATCTCTGAAGGGAAGAACAGGAAGGAAAAACAGGCAGGACGGGGTTTATAAACTCATCTCCGTGGAGCTGCATCCTTGGGATGGCGCTGGGATTGGGAATGTTCCTCCCAGACAAGCTCAGCACACCCAGGCTGGGCCCAAAAAGCCCAATTTTCCATCTGAGCCTGGAAAAAATTGGAGCACATGGAAAGAAGCAGTGCTGGAACCCAGCAGGGAAGGTCAGGAGGGGCAGTCATGTGTGGCTCATCCTCTAAAAAGCTGGGAAAGGACACCTTTTCCAAAGTCCCTTTTCCCACAGCACGCATCCTTGGATTCGGGGACTGGAGGAATTACACAACAACTTCAATCCCGCTCCTTCCACCACCTTTTTCCTTGGATACTTCCAATTTCTTCTCCCCCTGGGGAAATCCTCCAGGCTCCAAATCCCTGTTTTTGCAGAGGGCCCCAGGCTCTCCCAGCCATCCACTGGAATTCCAGAGGTTTTTCCTGAAGGGCTTGGGTTTGTTTTCCGTGGAGAGGAGCTTCCAGGTTCCCTCACCAGCAGGTTTTTCCTGGAGTCAGGGACACTTTGTGGGAATATTCACCCTTCCCTCGGGATTCCTGCTCCATGGGATGAGCTGTACAATATTCCCTGTCACACCGAGTGGATCAGGAAGGGAATCCCAGAACCCTGGAATGGTTTGGGTCAGAAGGGACCTTCAAGCTCATCCCTGAGCACTTCCCATTATCCCAGACTGCTCCAGCCTGGATGTGAACAATTCCAGGGATGTCCTGGTGCTTTTCCTGGGGGAAAATCCATTTCCTAAGGCTCTGATGCAAAACCTTCCAACTCCTCCCTGCTGTTTTCAGCACCAGGAAGGAATTTACTCCATCTGGACATTCCCCATCCCCAGCATTTGATGTCCCAAATCCCCCCCAGATCTGCAAACCGAGCCCAGATCCCCATTCCACGTTTTCTCCCCTCGACCTTTGCCTTGCAGCCACCAAAATTCCGGGATTTTCCCTGGAAAACCCAGGCCAGCTGTGAATCCACGTTTTCCTCGCTGCCTTGGAGGAGCACAGGGAATTTTTCCCCCATCCAGGTGATAATTTGTCCCTCACCAGCACGATTTGGCCTCAGCTCCTTTTGTCACCGCGGCCCTGAACCTGCACGAATCGGGTGATTAAAGACGATGATTAAAGGTAATTAAGACGCGCTGATTGATCCCTCATAGCCTTGTTTGGAGTTCTTAATTAACGGATTAATAACAAACACACCTCCAGGGGCTCTCCTCTCATCCAGCTTTTGTTTCCCCTTTGATTTCCACTCTGGGATTGTCCGTAAATTCTGGGGATTCTGCTTAAAACTGAGGAGCTGGAAGAGCTGGAATAAGCACTGATAGAATTCCAATTTTTAACAGAGCAGCATCCAGGAAAAAATCAGCATCCACAGCAGCTGAATATATCTCTGTCCCTGCCTCCCAAAAAAATTCAGGGAATAAATAGCGGAGGTGTTATGGTGTTAGAACTCCACATTTGTGAAAACTCCTAAATAAACCTGGGTGAAAATATCCAGGGATTAACAGAACAGCGACTGAAAAAAACCGTCCCAACCTAAGGGAAAACAAACAGGAAAAATCGAATTAAAATTTTTAATTTAAAATTAAAAATGCCCAGACAGATCAAGGCTGAAATTCTCCCCGGCTCTGGTCACAGCAGGAAATCAAAAACAACTCCACGGAGGACATTGCATGAGAGTGAGGCAGGGATCAGGCAGGAATTGCTGCAGGAAACCTGATTTTCCAAGGCTGGATTGGATCCCGCTGCCCGTTTGCCTCTGGAATAATCGCTCTCTCATGCAGCATCCGCAATAATTGCTGGGAATGGAATTACGGCACCAGGATGGCAGATTGCTGCTTCCAGAGGCAGGATAATTAGGGATAACACACCCAAAGGGAGTCCAGGCTTTTCAAACGGTCTTGGGAGGAAAAACACCAGGAGAACTCTCCAGGAATTGTCTCCCGGCAGCAGGACTCCCATCCCCTGGAGTTGGCTGCAATAAATTCCTGGGATTTTAATATTTTTTTCCCTTTTGGAGCTGGGTGTCCATCACCTGCTGCTTCCCAGAGAGCCCGTGGGGCCTCATTCCTTGGATTTGGGTGGATGGAGCAGGAAGGAGAGGGAGAGACCCGGCAGAGCAGCTCTGGGATAACTCAAAAATCCCGGGAAAGGCGGGTGGGAGCAGCAGGGAAATGCAGCATCACCCTGGGAGCGAACCAAACGTTCTGTACCCATCCAGCAGCTCCTGCACAGCCGGGACAGCTCGGTTTTCCCATTCCCAGCCCTGTCCCAACAGCCGGAGTTAAAGGAAAGCCAAGGAATGAGTTCAGATTCCCCGGAAAAGGAACTTTCTCCTTGTACAAATCTGCCTTTGACGCCCCTCGGGGGGTGTTTGTTGTCCATAAAAACCCGAGGGATGGATTTTTCTCTGCTGAAAACAAAACTTCCTCACAAATCGCTGCTCTGCTTCCACTCTCTGAGCCGGGACTAAACACCGATCACCTGAACTCCACCCTCAACAACTTCCTCACACTTTTAACCCTAAAAGAAAAATCTTTGGAAATCACATCGGCACCACCTTGTTACCCCCCAGCCCATCCCAGGGTTTCCCAGAGCACCTGGGAAAGTTGCTCCTATTTTTAGGAGCAAACAACTCATAAAACAGCCCAGAAAACCAAATATCCGCTGAATCCTTTTGGGTTTTTTTCCTCCCCAAACAGGTTTAAACCGAGCTCAGGGATTGCTCACTCGGGCTGAGCTGCTCCTGCCACTCCAGCGCTCGTGGAAAGCAAACGCAGATGGGTTTGGTCCCAGGGTTAAGCTGGGTTTGCTGCCTGATTTAAGCTGGGTTTGCTTCTGGGCTTAAACTGGGTTTGGTTCTAGATTTAAAAAGGATTTGCTCCGGGATTTAAGGTGGGTTTATTCCCAGGGTTAAACTGGATTTGCTCCCTGATTTAGGATGGGTTTATTCCCGGATTTAAGGTGGATTTATTCCCGGATTTAGGTGTGTTTATTCACTTATTTAAGATGAGTTTATTCCCTGATTTAAGGTGGGTTTTCTCCTGGATTTAGGATGGGTTTATTCCCAGATTTAAGATGGGTTTATTCCCGATTTCGGGTGGGTTTATTCCCGATTTAAACTGGGTTTAAGCCACTCCAGGCTCCATCTCTGTTCTCCCCTCGGCTGGGCTGCAGCTCCCAGATCCAGCCCCAGCCCCAGCACATCCCCAAGCCCAGGAGCTTTCCCCCAAAGGTTTCTTTTCCTCCTTTCCTCTCTGCAATCCAGGGACACCCAGTGATTCCAGGGATATTCCAGACCAGCGGAGGAGTGCTCATTCCAGGCTGCTCCCAGGCTGGGGGACAGCGGGAGCACCCCCGGGCCCCGCGGTGGAGGGAGCTCAGGAGCGGCAGCTCCACAAAAGGAGCCTCGGGGGGAGAATTCCAGGATTTGGGGTCTCTGGCTTGGATCCATCCCGCTCCAGCGGTGCAGCTCCACTGTCCCCAGGAGCTGGGGTTCCCTCAAGCACCCCCAGACCGGTCCCGGCACCCTGGGAGAGGCTGTGGGCTTCCACCCGGCCGTCTCCTCCTCCCCAGAGCTACAAAAAGTCTCTGCTTGAGCCCAAAGCCCCCGAGCCCGGTTGTTCTCTCCCTGCTCCTGCACGCCGAGCTCTGGGCGCTGGGGACAGGCTGTGCCCGGGGCTGCTCCACGGTGTCACCTTGACCTTGACATCTCTGCTCTCTGAGCACCCCCCGAAGCAAATCCCACCCCCTGCCGGGTTTTATCCTGGAGCTCCGATCGCTGCCTGAGCCCCACGCAGGGCTCTTCACATCCCCGGGGCTCCGGCGGCCCCGGGCTGTGCCCGCACGTCCCTCCCGCAGGTGCCTCCCGCGTCCCCTTCGAGCTCCAGAGCCACCCTCGGGCTGCTCCTGCTTCAAACGCGGCATCGTCCCCACGGCCGGGGGACCCTCCCGGGCACCCCAGTCAGGACTGGTCACCCCACTGCCCAAAGGGACCCTCCCGGGCACCCCAATCAGGACTGGTCACCCCACTGCCCAAAGGGACCCTCCCGGGCACCCCCAGCCAGGATTGGTCACCCCATTCTCCAGAGGACCCTCTCGGGAACCCCAGCCGGGATTGGTCACCCCACTGTCCGGAGGGACCCCCTCGCCATCAGCCCCACCAGGATGGGGTCACTCCGCTCTCCAGCACCGATCCCCCCCCCCGTCAGAAGCGCAAATTCGGTGTCTCCACAAGCGGGACCGACGATTCCGGTGCCTCCGTCAGGGCAGCGAGCCCCCCAGGCGGGGTGCCTGCCCCATCCCCATCCTCCCCGCAGCGATCGCCGCCGCTTCCCGCATCCCGGCTCCCGGCCATGGTTACCTGCAGCTCCAGGGCTGCTCTCCCGCTGGAGCCTCCCAGCTCCCGCAGCCGCGCCGGGAGCGCTCCCCGCGCTGGCCGCTCCCCCGGGAGGAGCGATGGGGCTCGGAGGGGCCGGGGGTGCCGCAGCCCTGGGGCCGCCCCCTGCTCGCCAACCTGGGCTGGAGCCGGGAGCCGCCGCTGCGGGGAGCGGGAGCGCTGAGCAGGGATGCTCTGCCCGCCGGAGCCCCCGCGTGGCTGCGTCCCCCTCCCCGTGCCTGTGTCCCCCTCCCCGTGCCTGTGTCCCCGTGCCCGTGTCCCCCTCCGTCTGTGCCCCCTCTTCACGTCTGTCCCCTCTTCCCTGCTTCTGCCCCGCTCCTCATCTCCGTTCCCCCATCCCTGTCCCCATCCCTGTCCCCCCTCCCCATCCATCCCCCATCGCTGTTTCCCATGCGTCCCATCCCTGTCCCCATCCCTGTCCCCCCTCCCCATCCATCCCCCATCGCTGTTTCCCATGCCAGTTCCCCCATCCCCGTCTCCCCTCCCCATCCCTGTCTCCCCATCCTTGTCCCCATCCCGGTCCCATCCCAGTCCCATCCCTGTCCCCATCCCTGTCCCGATCCCTGTCTCCATCCCCGTTCCCCCATCCCGGTCCCATCCCAGTCCCATCCCGGCTGTCCTTACCCGGTTATGCTCTCCCGCAGCCCGGGCCTCGAGCCCCGCTCCCGGCAGGGGCCGGAGTGGGGGAAGAGCCGCATTTCCCCCCTGCTCCAGCTCCTGTCCAGCCCCAAAAATCCTTCCAAAGCCTCCCGCGGCCGGGAGCGAGCCCCTCCCCGAGCCCGGGGGTCGTTTGGGGACAGCGGGGAGGCTCCGACACCTCCGGGGCTTTGATTTCACGGCCCTGGCCCTGAGCAGAAGGGGAGCCGGAGCTCCTGGGATCCCATGTGGGGAGGTTTTCCTCCAGCTGGCTCAGCGTCAGGCCCTAAAATCGCTCCCTGGTGGGAAGATGGGGGCTGAAAATCCGGGCTGCGGGGGGAACCTGGTGCTGGATTTGCTCCCTCCTAAACTCCCTGGGATGCTGCTGGGCAGGACGGGGCTGAAGAATTTGGGGATTTTGAGCACTTTGCGATGCAACAAGTGCGATAAAAGTGAGGCAGAGCCCTCCCCTCTCCTCCCTGCACCCTTCCCGTGCTGTCACACATTCGAACATCACTCCCAGGGGGTTTTCTCCCCAATTTCTGGGCAGGCTGGGAGGCTGAGAGCAGCCCCTCCTCATCAGCATGCACGGAGCATCGCGCTCATAATAATGGATCAGATCTTAATCCTCTGTTGAGGCTTTTCAATTAGAGCCGGGCGCTTGAGTCAGACGTGTGAACGCGGCGAGAGAAAAGCGAGGCAGAGCCGCTGCTGGCATGTCAGGCTGGAATTCAATCTGCTGATGTATTTATGGGCTGCTGAACGCGAGCGAGACTCCAGCCCGCTCTCGCCATGACAATGGGGAGAGTCATCCGATAAAAATAGAGTTGGGGATGATAAACAGCCGAGGAGAGGAGCTCCGCATCACCTGCTCGGAGAGCACGCCCAGAAAATGCCCACAAATCTCTCGCCGAGCAGTGATCCCGCCGGGAATGGCAGCTTGGAGCAGAATTGGGTTAATTTGAGGGATTCTTTTATTTTTTTTAAATTTTATTTTAGGAGAATTTATGAAGGTCTTGTGCTAGGAGGGGGAAAGTTGCTGGATGAACACGGCGGGGCTTAAGTTGCCCTGAGGAAAGCAGAGCTTTTCCTGTAAATAAACACTCTGGAAAAAAGGGAGTTTTACCGGGATCTGTGCAGGATCTTCAAAAGCTCTTCAAGGCTGGTTAAATTCTTTACCCGCTCGAGCCAACAGCGCCGTGTCGGGGCTGAGAGGAGGGAGCACAAAGCCTGGGAGAGCATTCCCTGAAATCCCGCTTTTAGTGCCGGATTCCCTTGGGCAGAGGGCAAAGAGCAGCTCCAGAAACCTCGGGATAAACACGGGAGGGAAAAGAGCTCCTGGCAGCCGTGGGTGGCACAGGGGACAGCACCCACGGGGATGGGACAGTTCCTTTTATTTGGAATTTTTCTGTGTCTCTCCTTTTGCCGGATGGAATGTTTTACAATCCGTGCTCTCGTGGCGGGTTTTGTGTTGCTGTTCTGGAGAGGAAGGAGAGCTGGGATGGAGGAAAAAGCCTCAAAATGAGGGATTTGGGTTGGATCTGCTCTTTGTGCCTGTCCTGCTGGCCAAGGAGGACAATGGGAAGAGCATTCCCGGCAGGACAAGGAGCGATCCTGCCCCTCTGGGCTCTGGATCCCAGCCCGGCACGGACGGGAGCTCCGGAGCTGAGCCAGGGAGGGATGTGAGGATGAGGAAGGACCTGGAGCATCTCCGTGTTCAGGAGAGGCCGAGGGAGCTGAGGCTGGGCCCCCAGCCCCGGGTGTCCCTGGGGGTCCCCAGGTGTCCTCTGATGTCCCTGGGTGTCCCCAGGCATCTCCAGCTGACTCCAGGTGTCCCCAGGTGTCCCTGGCTGTCCCCAGGTGTCCCCAGGTGTCCCCATGTGCCTCCAGTTGTCCCTGGGTGTCCCCAGGTGTCTCCAGGTGTTCCCAGGTGTCCCCAGGTGTCCCCAGGTGTCTCCAGGTGTTCCCACGTGTCCCCAGGCATCTCCAGCTATCTCCAAGTGTCCCTTGCTGTCCCTGGCTGTCCCTGGGGGTCCCCAGGTGTCCCTTGCTGTCCCTAGCTGTCTCCAGGTGTTCCCAAGTGTCCCCAGGTGTTCCCAGGTGTCCCCAGGTGTCCCCAAGTGTCCCCAGGTGTCTCCAGGTGTCTCCAGGTGTCCCCAGGTGTCTCCAGGTGTCCCCAAGTGTCCCCAGGTGTCCCCAGGTGACTCCAGATGTCCCTGGGTGTCCCCAGGTGTCCCTGGCTGTCCCCAGGTGTCTCCAGGTGTCTCCAGGCATCCCCAGGTGTTCCCAGGTGTCCCCAGGTGTCTCTGGCTGTTCCTGTCTGTCTCCAGGTGTTCCCAAGTGTCCCCAGGTGTCCCCAGCTCTCCCCAGGTGTCTCTAGCTGTCCCCAGGTGTCCCTGGCTGTCCCTGCAGGGTCCAGGCTCTGCTCCAGAGGAAGAGGCAGGGACTGATCCCAGGAATTCCCCCCGAACCTCCCCAGGCAGTGCCCAGCCCTCAATCCCAGCCTTTTCCTGGATTTCTCACCATGTTTTTCTCTAAGAACTCTGACTTTTAACTTGGCCAGCCCAAGAAAAAGGAGATGAACAGGATAAGAGCTCTGGATATTGCTGGGAAAATCCTGGATCAGAGTGGGAATCATCACTCGGAGTTTCCAAAGCCAGCTGAGATTTGGGCCCTGGTGAGCCCTGAGTTATTCCTGTTGCCATAGAAATAAATGGATGTGTTTGCTGCTGCTCCCTGCTCGGAGCTCCGGAGATATCCACAGATATCCATCACCACCTCCAGCCACGGCGTTTGCTTCCCACTTTTTCCTTCTCCCAGGAATTCCACGTGCGGCAGGAAGTTTTATTTTTATTTTTATTTCATTTTTTTAACGCTGGCGTTGAACCCGAGCGCTTTGGGAACTCACAGAGCCCGAGCTCAGCTCCCAGCTGGGAGCAACTCTGTGACATTCCCGGTTTTTCAGCCCAAGGTTTTCCCTGAGCCGGGAAAATCGGGAATTGCAGCGAGGCTGAGGGGGTTTTGCCTCCCTTTGTTCTGCTCCTGAGGGAGGGAGGGAGGGAAATCAACGCCTGTCAAAGCCTCTCCAAGGGGTGGGAATTCCAGACCCATCTGGTGTCAAACTGGGGAATTGAGAAGTGGGAAGATATTCCTGGTTGGACACAGCCTGGGATTGTTCCCACTGGGAATTCTGAGGTTGGAAACTCCCTTGGAGGAGGAAGCCAAAGGGTTGGATTTGCCATTGAGAGGGAAACTGGGCTTGGAATTTTCCATGGCTTGCCAGCAGTTCCCAATGGAGCAAAAACCAGGATGAGCAGAGGGGTGGAACAAATGGGAAAGGCTGGGAGAGCTGGGAATGTTCAGCCTGGAAAGGAGAAGCTTCGGGGTGACCTCAGTGTGACCTTCCAGGGCCTGAAGGAGCTACAGGAAACATGGAGAGGGAATATTTGCAAGGGATGGAGGGACAGGACACAGGGAATGGCTTCCCATTGCCAGAGGGCAGGGCTGGATGGGATCTTGGGAGGGAATTCCTGGCTGGGAGGGTGGAAAGGGCTGGAATAGAATTCCCAGACAAGCTGTGGCTGCCCCTGACTCCCTGGAAGTGGATTCTCCAGCCTCAAATCCATTAAACTCAGAGTCGAGCCTTGAATAAGAGCTCAAAGCCAGGCCTTAAATAAGAATTAAATGGATTTTAGGATGGATGAACCTCTAGAAAACAATTCCTCTTATCTGTGACCGTTATCAGCTTCATTTTCCTCTTCCTCCATCTCTTATCAGTCAAAGTCAAGCTTTCAATGAGTGCTCAAAAGTCGAGCCTTAAACCAGAATTGAATCCACTTTGGGATGGATGTATCTCTGGATCAGGACTTCTTTTATCCATGACCTTCCTGAGACCTTTCCAGCTTTGTCTTCCTGTTCCTCCAGCCTCATTCGAGTTAAACTCAGAGTCGAGCCTAAAACAAGAATTAAATTCCTTTTAGGATGGATGTGCCTCTGGATAAGGATTTCTCTTATCTGTGACCATTATCAGCTTTATTCTCCTGCTCCTCCACCTCTTATCAGTTAAACTCCGAGTCGAGCCTTAACGAGCGCTCAAAGCCAAGCTTAAAACAGGAATTAAATCTCTTTTAGGATGGATGAGCCTCTGGATAAGGATTTCTCTTATCTGTGACCCTTATCAGCTTTATTTTCCTGCTCCTCCAGCTTCCCATCCTTTCCAATTCCCGCGTCCTTGGAAAGGATGGATTTGGGTTTTGCCGCTCTCCGTGGTGCTGCTGAGGCTCCCAACGCAACAAAATTCCTTTATTATTTTTTTGGGGTTTCTTTTCCCCCACTCCCAGCAAGAATTTCTTCCAGGCTGAATTCCGTGTTTTCCAATCCCCAGAATTTCACAGGAAAAGCTGATCCTGGAACACAGCAGTGCCTTATTTCCTGCTACATTCCCACTAAACCGAATTTAAATCCCATCAAACTTTTCCGCTTCCAGACAAGTCCCAAACTTCTAATTGCTGCTGGAGAGTCATTCCTGGGTGGAATCATTCCCTACAAATCGGGGATTTGTTGTTGAGGTGCCAGCCACCACCACTGAAATGGTTTTTCACACGAGGTTTGAATAAATCCATTCAAATCCTGACAATTCCTGATATCCTTGGATTGTTCTCCCACACAAAGCCCAACTGGAACTCGTGAAAAATCCCATTATTTTTTTAATTCCTTCTCTCCAGTGCCTCCAAAATGTGGAGAAATTCCTGGAACTACATTTTCTACCGTGCCAGACTCTCGGAATAATATTAATGAAAGGGTCTGGGAGGAAAAGGGATTCACAGAATTCCCGGGATGTAAAGGATGGCTGCATTCCTGCTTTTCTCCTCAGGAATTGCTGGGAAATGGTTGATCCCAAAGCTGCAGCTCCAAGATTTTCCTGGTTCTGGAAAAACCCGGGATGGGGAAGGCAAGGCAGGAATGTGGGTGAGGAAAATTCCGGGAATAAATCCTTTGCCACCTGCTGGAATAATCTGCTAAAGCTTGCAAACACCAAGGGATTTAAGGAAAACACCAGAAATTCCTGCCCTGCCTGCGTGGGAATCCTTGGAAAAGCTGGCAGTGACTTCCTGCCGTTTGTTCTGGGGTGGGAATTAAAAAAATCTGTTCAAAAACAGCACCGAAATAAAATTCTCCACCTGTGATTCCTCCAGGAAATGCTGGAATGGGAACAAGGAGAGAGGAGAAATTCCCCATGGGAATTATGGATCCCTGCTCTGGTGGAGGAGGCTCCGGCCTCAAATAATTCCTGATGGACAAAAACTCCGAATTCCAAGAGGAATTTTGGTCTTTTCAGAGGAAAACTCCTTCACTTCTCTAGAGCAGAAAAAGCAGCTGGAATTTTATTCCAGAGGGGACTCCGGCATCATCAAAAGCTGAGCTCAGAAAGGAGTTGGGAATTCGGGGATTTATGGCTGAGATTTTTGATTTTGATTTGATTTTGGGGAGTGGAATTGCTTCATTTTCCTTTTGCTTTCCTTCGCTTTTCCTGCAAACCCCAAACCCTTCCCTGCTCCCTTTTTAATAAAATTAGGGAAAAGTTTGATTTATGAGTTAAATGCTCCCTAAAACGATCACAGAAAATCCAAAGGGATGAATTCTTTATTTCCAGCCTGGGATGTGGGAATGCCTCAGTTCCCAATCCCAGCAGAGGGAAATGGGATCCCTCCAGCACCAGCAGCACTTCCCAGATTTAGGATTCCATTTTCCCTCTGGCAAATCCCACCAGGAAAACATGACGGGAACACCGTGTTTACCTCCCTGGTAAATGGATTTTTGCTGTTCCATTTTTATTCATTCCCTGTGGGACATCTTCCCAAATGAGGTTTAATTTATTCCCAGCTCCTGGTGTTTATTTCATCCCCTCCTTTTTTCCACCTGTGGAATAACTCCATCCCAACAGATGTTCCCTGAAATTTGAGGATGGAGAGGGAGCAGGGAAAAGCTGCTCAGAGGGAGGGGTTGGGGTGGGTTGGGAATGTGAGACCTTGCCTGGAGCGGGGAAAGGGGAAAAAGGGGGGAAAAGGGGGGAAAAAGGGGGAAAAAAAGGGGAAAAAAGGGGAAAAAGGGGGAAAAGGGGGAAAAGGGGGAAAAGGGGAAAAAGAGGGAAAAGGGGAAAAAGGGGAAAAAGGGGAAAAAGGGGAAAA
The DNA here is from genome assembly GCF_001522545.3 of Parus major. Classification (NCBI taxonomy): domain Eukaryota; kingdom Metazoa; phylum Chordata; class Aves; order Passeriformes; family Paridae; genus Parus; species Parus major. Next base: position 14,274,353 of record NC_031783.1, on the reverse strand, counting down.
AGGGGAAAAAGGGGAAAAAGGGGAAAGGGAAGGGAAGGGAAGACCCATGGATGCAAAATTCGGGATGAAGAGAAGCTGGAAAGCCCCAGCCTCACAACCCCATCCCAAAGCTGCTCATCCCAGGAGTTCTCCCTTTCCCAGCCCAGTTCCTCACTGCTTTTCCTGAGTTTTTATTATCCCAGCTCCCGGCCTCCCTCTCTCCAGCCAATCCAGTCTGAAATAATTACAATCATCTGACAAATTTTCCCTGTTTTCCCAGGGATGAGACATTTCCACTGCAGACAAATGGGTCCTGGCTGTTCCTGGGGAACATCCGTTACCTCCGACGGCGCAGGGAGTTAAATGGAGCCTGGGAAATAATCTCATTTCTGCCTACTCTGCTTTTCATTCCATTTTCCCTCCAGAGCAATTATCCCCAGGAATTGAATCACAGGGATTGACACCGCCGCTCCCTGCGGGAAAAGTGGGAAAACAACCGGAACCGCGGGAGGGAAAACAGGGAAATGGTTTGGGAATGAAGGGAAAAGGGGCTGGCAAAGGCAATTCTCCCTGTAGGGCAAAACTGCACTGGGATCCTTCTCCGGCTTCTCCGGACATTTTCCTGCCCTTGGCAGGGTGGGAATGGGATGAACCCTCCCAGGCAGAGGAGATGCTCCTAAAACACAGAATCCTGGCGATTTTTAAGGTCCTTTCCAACCCAAACTGTCTGGATTTTATGGAAAAACGGAGCCATTTCACTGGAATTTCCCAACCCTTCCCCTTCCAACTTTCAAACAGGCTGGGAATAAAATCCCTCTTATCAGCAGAGGGTGATAAATGCTGGGATATTTGATAAATGTGTTGGGATAGCTGATAAATGTTTGTATATTTGATAAATGTGTTGGGATAGCTGATAAATGTTTGGATATTTGATAAATGTGTTGGGATAGCTGATAAATGTTTGGATATTTGATAAATGTGTCGGGATATTGGATAAATCTGTTGGAATATTTGTTTAAATGTGTTGGGATGTTTGGATTCTTTTTTCCCAGCCCATTTTTTTCACTTTTTATGGATTAAAGGCTGAGCTTTCCCACGCTGAGGTTTTCCTTTTTTTTTCCAAGGTTGGGAGGGGAGGGAGCAAAACTTTGCTGCTTGGAATCCTGGGAAAAGTGGGATGATCCAGGGTTTTCCCTTCAGTCATAATCCGATAAAATAGAACCATTCCATATTATAAATAAATTTAGCAGCTCGAAACAAAAAGAGGGAAGGTTTAGATGGATTTTGGGAAGGAATTCCAGGATGGGATTGGATTCCCAGAGAAGCTGTGGCTGCCCCATCCCTGGAATGTTCAAGGTTGGAGAGAGTTTGGAAAAACCTGGGATAGTGGAAGGTGTTGGAGCTGGATGGGCTTTAAGGTCTCTTCCAAGCCCAGTCATTCCAGGATTCCATGATTTCTCGATCAGGATCCAACATCTGGGCTATCAAATGGAATCATGGGGAGAAATCCATGAAAAACCCCAAAGGACAACCCAAACTCTCGGATCCCAAGCTCTCGTTGACATTCCCCAAAAAATGGGAGCAGCTTTTAAAAGCAGAATTATCCAGGAAAAGCAATTCCTGGATAATTCTGAATCTGGTAACACAAAATCCCAGGAATTCTAAAACCACACCCCTCTGCAAATGGCCCTGGCCAGGAGCTTTTTTGTGGGAATTTTGCCTTTAAGGAATTTTTTTCCCCACTTTGAGCAGCTGCTTTTTAAAGGTTCAAATATCCCTGTAAAACAGGAAATGATGGAATTTTGGTCTGGTCGTTTTTCCCTGGTTTTGGACACGTCACACATTTAACAAGTGCCCAATAATGGTTCCGTGGCATTTGCTGGGGGAGCTGATGAGGATAATTACGGACAAAATTATGGATAACAGCTCATCCACAGGCTTTGCTTCCAGGGAAAAGCTGGAACACAGCTCCGTTCCACATCCCAGCGCTGAAGTGGAAATTCAGGACTGCATTCCCAAGCTGGTTAAATTTTCTTGGTTTCTTTTTCCCCTTGATTAATTAATCACCTGGAAGGTTAAAAATCCTTGGATTCATCTCAGCAGGTGCCAGGGATTGGTTTTCCAAAGGGCAGATTGGCATCAAACCTGGAAAATATGTGGAAAATTTTGGATTTTTATTAATAATGTCTGAGCAGCTTCAATTCCTTGCTGAGTTTATTACTCTCACTTCCAGCTATAAATATTTTATTTCCACCTGGATATTGTTATTATCCCCAATAAATATTCACTCCTATTTAATTATTAGGATGAAATCCCCAAAAATAAGCACATGTGCTATAGACAGATTGCAGAAGGAATAAATTTATTTAAAGTGGGTTTAAACTCTGGTTTTATGGTTTTTGTTGGAAAAGA
>NC_031783.1:14271067-14271623 GCF_001522545.3 Parus major | reverse complement strand
AAAACAAAGTGAACACAACACTTTAATGAATAATTTCTCAATTTATTTCGTATGAAAGCTCACAGATATTTTTTCCACACTTGCCAATGGCTCAAAAGAAAAGAAGGAATTGTGTTTTTCTCCCGGATTCTGCAGGGTGGGTACAGAAATCACTGCTTGTAACTCGCCACCTCCAGGTCCATGGGGTAGCGAATTCGGTAGCCCATGCACTTCTGCCTGTCGATAAAAATGCTGTTGGCTTTCACAGCGATCTCCTTCTCCAGCTTCATCCTCGTCTCCTCCAGGTTCTTCAGGTTCTGCTCCGATTCCATCAGTTTTCTCTTCAGGGCCTCCAGGAACACTGTCAGCTCTTCCACCTCGCTCACCAGCCTGCAAGGGGTGAAGGCATGGGAAAATCAGGGGGAGGGGATGTGAGAGATGGGATTTGGGATGAAGGTCGACTACAGAATCCAAAATTCATCAGGGAAAGGCATCAGAAAAATCCGAGATTGGATTTGGGATAAAGGTCACCTACGGAATCTAAAATTCATCAGGAAAAATACCTCAGAAAAATCCA
>NC_031783.1:14264165-14270057 GCF_001522545.3 Parus major | reverse complement strand
ATGAGAAGTTGTGAGGTAAAGAATCTGAAATTGTGAGGTAAAAAATGAGAAGTTGTGAGGTAAAAAATGAGAAGTTGTGAGGTAAAGAATCTGAAGTTGTGAGGTAAAAAATGAGAAGTTGTAAGAAATGCAACGTTGAGGTAAGAAATGCAAAGTTGTGAGGTAAAAAACGAAATGTTGTGAGATAAAAAATCAAAAGCTATGAGGTAAAAAATCCCTGTGGCGTGGCAGAGGAGCGCCGCGGGAGATGATTAATTAGCTGAGGAGGGCTAATTGCCCAAAGGGGGGTGCCCACCTGAACTGGGGCTCGTCCCTGCACAGCTCCACGTTGGGCCGGAAGGATCGGTCGTAGAGCCGGGTGTGAGCCACCTTCAGGTGCGCCTCCTTGTCCCGGATGGCCTTCTTCAGCCTCGCCATGTTGGCCTCCTCCTCGCCAATGTCCTTCAGGATCTGCACGGGAAATCCAAGGAAAAAAGGGTTCCAGCTGATGATAAATGCCATCCCCAGAAAGATCTGGTGGTGGTGAAGCGTGAAGGTTTTCACCACCAGGCTGGAGAATTAAAGTAGAGCAAGGATAATTTTCATTTTAGATGATAATCGTATTAATTTTGTTTTCTTGGGGATTAAATATGAGAATTAAGGTGGGTTTGACCCCAACTTAAGGTGGGTGGTTAGTTTTATTATTATAGAGAATCAGTGAATTTTTTTTTATTTTTTATTATTTTTATTTTATTTATTTATTTATTTATTATTTTTTTATTTTTACCTTTATCATTTATTTTTATCATTACACTGAGAATCAGTGAAATCATTTTTATTTATTTATATTTCTTTTATTATTAAATATTTCTCCCCAACGTGGATTACACCATTTTTTTTGGAAAGAACCGATTTCCCATGATGCCAGAATTCCATGGAATCCCATGGAACTCCATCCCAACAAAAACTCCCAAGAGTTGAAACAGAACCAAACAAAACCCTGAAATCTTCCTGTATCCTGCTCTGACACCAAAATATTTTTCTCCCACGTGAATTAAACCATTTTTTTTTGGAAAGAATTAATCAATTTCCCACGATGTCAGAATTCCATGGAATCCCATGGAACTCCATCCCAACAAAAAGCACCGAGAACTGAACCAGAACCAAACAAAACCCTGAAATCTCCCTGTATCCTAATCTGACACCAAAATACTTCATCCCCACATAGATTAAACAATTTTCTTTCAAAGAACCAATTTCCCAAGATGCCAGAATTCCATGGAATCCCATGGAACTCCATCCCAACAAAAACTCCCCAAGAGTTGAACCAGAACCAAACAAAACCCTGAAATCTCCCTGTATCCTGCTCTGACACCAAAATACTTCATCCCCACATGGATTACACCATTTTTTTTTGGAAAGAACAGATCTCCCTGCTGCCAGAATTCCATGGAATCGCACGGACTTGCTGCAGGTGCTGCTCCAGGCGGAATTTGACGTCGTCCAGCTCGCGGCAGTGGGTGTCGAAGGCCTCGTTGACGGCGGCGCGCTGCATGCGCAGGTCCTCGGACGCGTCGCGGATGATGTTGTTGATGAGCGAGCGGAGCTGCACCGACGCCAACTTCTCCTGCTCCGCCCTGGAAATGTTGTCGTGGCTGAACTGGGCCCAGGATTTGGGTGTGGAGGCGCTGGAAGAACAAGGAATGGGAAAGAATGGGAGTTTTGTCCTGGTACTTTTCTTGGAAAGGTGGGAGCAGCTTCTGGTTGGTTCAGCTGGTGTTTGCTGTGTTGGTTTCTTGTGAGGAACAAGGTGAATTCCCGCCAATAAATCAATAAAAGTCATCCAATAAACCAATAAAAATCATCCAATAAATCAAAAAAAGTCCTCCAATAAATCAATAAAAATCCTCAAATAAATCAATAAAAATCCTCAAATAAATCAGTAAAAGTCCTCAAATAATAAAAATCCTTGGATAAATCAATAAAAGCCCTCCAATAAATCAATAAAAATCCCTGAATGTATCAATAAAAATCCTCAAATAAATCAATGAAAGTCCTCAAATAAAACAATAAAAATCCCTGAATAAATTAATAAAAATGCCTGAATAAATCAATAAAAGTCCTCGAATATATCCATTAAAACTCTTGAATAAATTAATAATTTATTTGAGTATTAAGTACATTAATTATCCTTAATTATCTAATTATAATTATATACTTAATTATAATTAAGTATATTAAATAATAATTAAATACATTAAAAAAACTGTGATCTTGACAGCCTGGAGAAGGGAAGGATCCAGGGAGAGCTTCCAGGACCTAAAGGGGCTCCGGGAGAGCTGGAGAGGGATTTGGGCCAATGGAGACACAGGACACAGGGAATGGCTTCCCATGGAGAGGCAGGGATAAGTGGGATATTGGGAATTCCCTGGAAGGGTAAGGAGGGGTTAAAAATTCCCAGAGAAGCTGTGAATGCCCCTGGATCCCTGGAAGAATCCAAGGACAGAGTTTGGAACAGCCAGGCATGGTGGAGGGTGTTGAGGTTGGAACTGGGTGAGCTCCCAAGAACATCCCACCCAAATATTCCACACAGGACATCCAGCACAGCGTTTCCACCCAGGGAGCTGCCTGGAAGCTCTTTCCACACCCAATCCCACCAGGATTGAGCGTTTCAGGTGTGTTATCCCACAAAGATCCTGGGAATGACTCACTCCTCCTCAAACTTGACGGAGCTGGGGTGGAACTGGACGTCGGTGCTGTCGCTGCAGTAGCCGACGCATTTGTCGTCGATGTGGAACGTCTCCACCTTGTCCGACCAGTCCAGCTCGCAGTTCTCCTTCTGGATCCGATTGGATCTGCAAAGTTGGGATCACAGCTCAGCGGGGAGCAAGAGAATTCCCAAGCCTTCCTTATTTGGGAAGCGCAGCTCCACCCTTGGTGCTCCACAGGGAAACGAGACCATGAAATTGTTTGCGGGCTGGAAAATCCCAAACTCTCCCTCCCCTGGAAGAGGAGCCTGACTGAGATGGAATATTGGGAAAAAATTCCAGTGGGAAGGTGGGGAGGCCATGGAAGAGAATTCCCAGAGAAGCTGTGGCTGCCCCTGGAAGTGCCCAAGGCCAGGCTGGAGCACCCTGGGATTGTGGAACGTCCCTGTCTGTGGGACTGGATCATTTTTAATGCTATTCAGATTATAATTGCTGCTTTGTCGTTAATTAGAGTCACACATCGCTCATTTAATTATAATTATAATTATTCTAATTCCAAAAGCCTGGGGGTTGTTGTCAGCTGATAACGCCAGGTGTCACTGTCAGACAAGGAATTGGGAATTCTCCTGGAAAACGGGAATACAATGGGGTGAAACGGGGCAAAAATGAGACTAAAATGGGGAAAAATGGGATTAAAATGTGACTAAAATGGGGCAAAAATGGGATTAAAATGGGGCAAAAAAAAAAGACTAAAATGGGACAAAAATGGGATTAAAATGGGGCTAAAATGGGGAAAAAGTGGGATTAAAATGGGGATAAAATGGGGATAAAATGATCTTAAAATAGTTAAAACCCCCCAAATTAACCTCGTTAGGCTGCTCTCATGCTGTAATTAATATAACAGAGCTACTTTGTATTAATTGGCATTTACAGCCATTTTTTAAACACCGATATTTCTTTGATCAGGTAGAACTGGAGCAGATTAAAGGATTTTTGGAACTAAAATAGGAATTAATTCCGTTATTCCGATAGATTTGAGGATACAATAATTTATATCCAAAAGGTTTTTTAGAAATTCCAAGCAAATAATCCTTTGGAATGGCAAGGAACACCTGGCCTGGCACAGAAATTCTGGATTTAAAGTTCACACTGACATCTGGTGGCAAAAAAAGATTCCTCTTGGGAAGCTCCTTTGCTCCCAAAAATCCCTTTAATAATACAAAGATATTCCCAAGGAGATATCCAGAAAATATTTTTGTAGCAGGAAATACTAAATAAATATTTTTACAGCATATTTTTATGGAATTTAGTGTTGGAAAACAAATCCAACATAGTTCTGGAAAGCAGGAAAATCAAAATCTACCTAAAAATCCAGAGTTTAAATGGAATTCCCACAGATCCTGAGATCTGCATCCACCTTTATCCCGGGAATTGTTTGGCTGAAGGATCCTGGGGAATGTTTTACCTTATCTGGGTGGTAGCTTGGATGATGGTTCTTTTCAGAAGATCCCGGATATCCCGGATAAGATCTGCTTCCTAAAGAAAAAAATGGGAGAATTCCATGGATCTGGAGCAGGAAACACAATCCTGAGGAACAATTTGTGGATAAATCCTGACATTTCCTTATTTACTCTCACTTTGTTAAGAAAAACCTGGAATTTTGGAGTCAGCAGATCCCGAGGGAACTCAGCTCTAAACCTACAGAGGCTGAAAAACCTGGAATACTTCTACAGCCTGGGAATTCTGTGGGTTCCATGGAAAAGTGTGTGAGCTATCCTGTTAGGGAAGGAATTGTTCCCTGGCACAGATTCCCAGAGAAGCTGAGGCTGCTCCATCTCTGGAATGTCCAAGGCCAGGGCTTGGAGAAACCTGGGATGGTGGGAGAGGGTGGGAATACTGGGAAGAGGTGGGAATTGATGATTTTTAAGCTCCCATCCATCCCAAACCATTCCAGGATTCCACGATCCCGTCAGATTAAATGGAATAAATGAATTCTTTACTCGGTTTTGAGATAGGGAAAATCCAGGGAATATCCCCATGCCTGGAACCGGATTCATCAATGAGATTTAAAATCTTTTCCAACCTAAAATTTTCCCTGAATTTTGTAACAATTCCCAGATGGAATTGGGAGAATTGTGAATTCCTACACCAACTCTTCCCTGTTCATATTTTTAACTGGAAAAACTTCTTCAATATTGATTATAAATCAGAAATTCCACACAATTCCCATTCAAAATATTCCCAAATCCTATCAAGTCCTCTCTGTAGAATCCTAGAATATCCTGAGTTGGGAAGGATCCACAGGGATCAAGCAATTCCTGGTTCTTCCCAGGATAATCCAAAAAATTCCCAGCAGGTGCCATTGTCCAAACATTTCAGGTGGATCCCTTAAATTAATATTAATTATTACAAAACTATAAAATATTAATAAAAATAATATCTTTTGAATATTTAATGAGTGGTTTAATGAGTGGCTGATCAGGAACTGGTTTTGATTGGAGGCTGCAGGTGAAGAATCATTAATTAATTTACAGGATAGTGGAATATATATTTATGGGATATTGACTGTTATTCCAGGATGGAAAATACCCTGGAAAACATGGATTTTGTACCATCCAGCACAAGAATGACCCTGGAATTTGACAGGAATCTCAGTGACAGGGTTGGATTGTCACCTTGGAAAAACTCAGGGAAAATTAATGACAGAAACTGTCAAAATTTGGACAATTTGAGGATGGGAACATCCAAGGAATACCCCAGTGTTCCCGAACCTTTGGAGTGTGGAGTTTTCAAGTGGAGGGGATTTCAAGGCGAGGGGAGAAGGAATTTCTGACAGGATCGGGGTCTTGTGGTGCTGCAGGAAAACTCTGGGCTGGTTCTGTTGGGATTTGAGCTGAGGGAGGGATCGACTCTCCCCCAGCCACTTCTCAAAGTGATTTGATCCCTTCACAAAGTGACTTGATCCCTTCAAGAAGGGATTTGAAACACTTTACAAAGTGATTGGATCACAAAGTGACTTGAAACACTTCACAGAGTGACTTGATCCCTTTGAAAAATGATTTGAAACACTTTTTGAACAAAGCAAGGACTTGAAAAAAAATCCTTGGAGTGACACCGGGAGTCCAGGAAGGGGCACCAGGAATGGCAGGAGAAACTTCCAGAGTTGGAAGTGAACATTCCACTCATTGCTGCTCCTCGTTTCAGC